>NW_004797523.1:990529-993584 GCF_000002075.1 Aplysia californica
CCCACACACACACAACCACACCCATTCTAGCAAGGATTTCAAGTTGATAGGTTACTCTGCCCTTCTCGTAAACGCTAAGATTAACTGTTTAAGGCTATACATGGTTGCATCTTTCAGAAGGTTTTGAACGTTTTTATCTGGACGTGAAATTTTATATTTGCTCGCACTGCACACGGTGACCTGTGTGGCCCCTGTTTTATACCCTCGGTATTGTGTGACGCAGTGTTACCCTCTGTAGGACGCTCGGTCTCTTGTTTGCAGCTCTTGGCGAGACGCCTTATGGGTTTGTCTCTGGTCCTTGCATGCGCCACTCTGTCTGCATTCGGGGTGTGAAAATATTTCACCCTTTATTTTTGCCAAGCTTACTGTGAGATCTAGAAAACTTGAGATCTGCGTTAAGAAAAGCTGAGCTTTTTTTGGTGTGTGTGTGTGTGTGTTCTATCTATCTATCTATCTATCTATCTATCTATCTGTCTATCCATCCCACTCTTTTTCTCCCAAACAACCCCTTAACCCTAACCACCTCCCCCCAACCTCACCCAATGCCGGACACCTCCAAAGTCAACCGACAGACCTTATGCACTTTTATCTCTTTAACCTTAACAACTATTCCCCTACCTCAAATTTGTTCCCTCTGTTCTTCGAATCGAATCGCTTTATCAGCCCCCCCCCCCTCCTCTTCCGCCCGTCCTCCCCTCTACCCAAACTCCTCCCAAATCAGCCCACTTCAGATGCGTGTGTCCCCCCAAAGATCAATGTCCACCCAGGAGAGAGGACCGGAGACCCCGAGTCCCTCGGCTCACGAGGCGCGATCTTCGGCATAATTCGCCATTTGTTTTTGCCGTGAGCCGATGAATCTGGATAGGCAGCAGCACCCTTCTGGTTCTTGCTTGCTCTTGCTGCTTGCTGCTTGCAACGCCCGTCCGCCCAGGAGTCCGGCCGCGACGACGGTACTCACGCCGCTCTCAGGCCGCTCCCCCGAGGCCGATTTTCACCACTCGTCACCGGTCTCAATAGATGGCTAGTAGTACTACTTGTAGATTGACTTCCTCGTGTCTTGTGTCACCTTATTCAATTTGATTGACCTATTGTGTCTCCGGCGTTGTTTCCCGAAGTGCCAGTGGACATTCTGTGAACGGCATGGGTCTGTTGTGTGCGAAACAAGGATGAATTCGTGTTAAATGAAAACGGTTCGGCGGAGTGTCGATGTTTTGTTTGCAGCGGTTCATTCATGATTATACCAGCAGGGTCCAATCGATGCATTCAATCAGTTATTTCACTTTGCAAGAATTTGTTGTTTTACTCTACGTTTTTGTGATCCGACAAAAAAGATTACTCTGTACTGTACTGTACTGTTAAGTTGAACACGAATTTATGCCCGAAATCCGCTTTCCAGGATTGTTCCAATTATGTTCAGGACAATCAGTAGATTGGTTTTCTCTTATCTTGTCCTGTCTTCATCATCACGTTTGCGTTATCTTTAAGTCGTCTCGACATCATTGTTGCTAGGAGAGTTCTTATCAAGAAAATAAATGTGGCTCGTGTGTCTCCTAGTGGTGTTGTCTTTCTTACCCAATTTTGATGGACGCCAACGTTATGGATCGTCGGATATCGGTGTTTTGTCCCAATTATCCGCTTATTTTCTAAGTGCCTTTCTTTTAAAAATGAAGGTGTCTCATGGTTTTCAATAGTGATGTAATTGAATTTGAAAATTCCATTTTTAAAGAAAAACGGTGACTATTTTGTTAATTTTTTAAAAAGTATGCTTTCTGAAACCAGTATCACCATCAAAGCGAATGAAGTGTTCTCTGCCTTTCTTTCTCCTCATATCTTCGGTATCATCATCTCCATCACAGACGCATAATGTTGGCAGTGCTCAATAAAGCTGCTTATGTATCAGTCGGAGATCGCGTCTTGTTCACTTCAGAATCACGACTTCTATATTTTCCGCTCCTATGTAGGCATAAGAGTAGATATATTTATGATATTACTCAAACATTTTCTGTTCTGTTTTGCGTAATTGCCCTGTCCGTTTTTCGCACACAATTTGATTTAGGGTGCTTTATGAGATCGTGTTCTCGGTAATCCAAATGTGTTTTTGGATATTTCTGAAGATTGCACGACGCTTGAAAGATTTATTGTCGCGTTTTATATCATTGAGGCAAAGAAGTCAGTTATTTTGAGGCCTTTTTCCCTTTTACAGGATATCATTTTTACAAAGGTGCTCCTGCTTTTGTAGGGTTTATATTCTCGAATCGAATTGAGGACAGTATTGAACTGAAATATTATTTGTATATTTCATATAAAGATTTAATTTCTCTTCAATTTACAAAATGTATTGGGTCCGTGACTTTTAGTATGAAGAGAAATTTTACTTGTTAAAGACGCAAGAGGTTTGGTTCATGTGCCTGCCAAGGCCTTGTAGAAATCTGTTGTATAGGGCTCGTATTTTTCAGAATCGGCCCTGTTTTAACTGTTGTCGCTTTTTCAGTAGTTTACTTGTTACTTGTAATGAAACGGACAAGATAAAATACAATCATACGTATCGTAGTTTCTCATTCAAAAAAAAAAAAAAAGAAGAATTTCAAGAAACAAAAACGATTCCTTAATATCATAAAAACCTTTCCGACCGTTTTTATTACAAATATAATTTTTTTTTCTATTATTTTTCATGTAGCTTGTTGACAGTTGATGTAATGCAGGATTGTCATGCACCCCACGAGTTCTCTATGGTCATCGGCTGTCAGAAATAATTAGCCCTTCACCCCGTCTCCCGCCCCCAGACCCAGTCTGGCTGTCCTTCCTGAGCCCAGGAAAATCGAGCGCCGGCTATAGCGCTATCCAGCAGTGCTCTCTGCATCATCATCATCATCTTCATCTGATTCGAAAATACGATTAAGATTGCCGCGATGCAGGCTGGTCACGCCATCGGGCTATTAGTTTCATTATTGAAAAATTATGTAATATTAATCCAGGCGCAATGTTCAAGCCGAAAAGACGGATTGTGCGGATGACATTGTGTCATTTATAAACACGATAGTTTTTTTGTGGCGTT
>NW_004797523.1:993880-996716 GCF_000002075.1 Aplysia californica
CTATTTATCTGTCTGTCTGTCTGTCTGTCTGTCTGTCTGTCTGTCTGTCTGTCTGTCTGTCTGTCTGTCTGTCTTTCTGTCTGTCTGTCTGTCTGTTCTGATAGATAACTATATAGAAAACGATCTTGCTCTCTGTCTATTTCGTGTGTGGGTTTTTGGTCCGCCTCTTTAGCATCTTCGTGGATACTAGAATTGGCTATTGCCCGCGGGTGGTTGAAGGGCGCCAGTGGTAGGCCTTCCTTCTATTCTTTCCTTTTGTTGTTTCTGTATGTCTGCCTTACGTTTCCCCAGCGTAATTGTCTCTGTGTGTTTGTCTTTACTCTATCGTGAACAAATCCCAGTGGTCCTGTTGTGTCAAGAGACGTCCTGGTGAGAGATGTGTCATCGTGCGCTCCGAGCCATCACTTGTTTCTATTGTGTTTAAGTGCAAGTTCCTCACATACTCCACCACCCTTTCTCTCTTTTACACAACTCTTAGCTGTCTTAATCTTGACCCTCCTCTCCCCCCCCCCCCAAACCGTGTCTCCTTGTCTGCTCCAACATGATCTCGTTCTTTATGTGCCGGGTTATATTAATTTGCTCGGCCCAACGTATTATGATAAACGACGTGACTGTCGTCGCCGTACACATATTCACCTCAGTGGAACTACCTACGAGTATTTACTTTTTTTTCTGGTGAAGTATATTTTGATTTTTTTCCATTCCTTCAGGTTAGGGTAATTTACGTGTGAAGATATCTTGCGAAGAATTATTACTATCTGTGGATCATGCGGTCTGTAGCCATGTCAGGATTACACATATGAATTCAGAGAGGTCTACAGATTTGCTTGTGAAACTTTGTCTCATGCCATCGTTTGTAGGGCAATGCCCTTGATTTGAGTGGAGCCTAGATTTCCACATCAGCAGATAGCATACACACAATTAGACAATGTGACGCGAAGCAGCAAAGATTTAGTTTAGTATGCTGTAAAAGAGAGGAACTGGAGTGGTAGTCGAGGTTTGAAAACAACGCAGAGTTGTCTGGAAAGCGCCCACAATCGTGTTGGACAATGTGACTAGAAAGCTACATTCGTCACAGTTTAGAGATTTGGTGGATTTCTAAAATACCAAATACGAAGTGCATTTTGGTGGATAAAACCTTGGAATAAGAACATTTGGGAAAAAAAGACAACCAGAACGTTGTTTGGACCCAAAGAGGACTAGCAGCCTACATACAAGTGGATGCCCATGTTGATTATTCGTAGATGTGTGTTTGTGTCTGGAAGTAAGGAAGGGAAGGAAGAGATGTCCGCATGCCGTGGTGTTCCTTCTGTCTGTGCCATGAGTTGACGGAGGAGAGGGTAACCCGTGTCTTTCATGTCTGTTTCTTTTGTGTCTGTGGTTTTTACAGGTAAGCATCTAGCCTCCTAGTGAGAGTGCTGCCCCCCGCCTCCTCCCCGCCCCGCCCCGCCCCCTTGCCATCATGTGGTGGGGATCCCAGTTCTACTATGCCCTGCTCGGCCTAGTGGCCGCTGCTGCCTTGCAGCTCGACTCTGCACATGCTTCAGGTGAGTGACATTTTCCTCTATTTTTCTAAACAACTTTTTCTCCCAAGTGCCCTATAGTGATTGCATAAGGATGGCTTGGACATTGGATGCGTGCAAATGAACAAAAAGGAAAAGTTGCTATAAAATCGGTGGTTGGATCTATGACTACCAGTATACTGAATGACACCAGCGTCTGTGCTGTACAGCTAGACTCTTGGCTGTCGCAGGCAAAGGATGTGGGTTAGATTCTAAAGTGGTCCAGGGTTTTTTTTACATTCTTATTATTGTTTCCAAAATCTCCATCTGTCTTATTGGATGTCGTATTCCACACTGCCCTGGTCGGCCCTGACAGCCCGCCTCTTACAAGATCAAATTGTATCGATGGGGTTGTAAAACACTTACAATTTCTGTGAGTTATCTTTTTTCTTCCAGATAACCTTTTTTTCAAATACCCTGCGATCAATCCACTACGATGGGTAGCTCAGTGCGTTGCCCTTTTCCATGACTCATTCAGTGATACGGGTCGAATCAGACAACAGACAAATAACGTTTCTGCGTTAATGTATTAATTCGCCATTTTCTGTTTGTCACTGAGTCATAGTTGACATTACATTCTGCAGTAGTAACACGACTATCTCCAGAACGTCGATCTTCTCGAGTTGATTTTGCGGGGAGAGAGGAAAAAAGGGCGGGGGAGGGTGTATAAGACTTTAAGTGAACCTGTTCTTTAGCTTTCACTCCTTCAAAGTTCAGCCATCCTTGTTGCTAGATTCGCTAGTTATTTTTTTATTTTCTGAGAGCACAACCAGTTAACCAATTAATTTTACTCTTACATACTTATTTCAGCTCTTAATTTATCCTTCTTCATAACTGAAGAGTTATCCATAGCTTGTGGCTTTCCAGGCAGCGTTAATTGTGTTGAAGAAAAACCTCAACGAAAAAAACAACTGTTGACATAACTCTAGTCTTCCTCGTATTGGAAAAGTAAAAGGCGTTGTTTATGCCTCAGATTGATTATTTGCTAATAATGTTTAAGCTATGAAGAACCTTAATTTAGGTTCACACGCACTTTGATTCTGCAAAAAAAGTTTTGTTGCTGTAGTTTTCCTAACCTAGTCATGTTTCGAAAGTTAGCGAGTAAAGGTGTGTAAGAAGTGAATGGGCCTGAATATCCTGTGACGAGAAAGGAAGTTACAGTAATGTGAATGACTAGATTAAGGGAAATTATTAAATTAGGTGGGTAGGAAAAAGCACTACGTTAAAAGGGTGGACTGGGTGTGTGTGTGTGTGTGTGTGTGTGTGTGTGTGTG
>NW_004797523.1:996831-999552 GCF_000002075.1 Aplysia californica
AGGGGGGGGGGCTGAAGTGTAAGAGCTAATAAAAAAAAGGATAAGAGCGTTGAGTCATTCGTGTTTTATTCCCATGAAGATAATCCGCACCATGATCCTGGTGTGTCGATGAGGGACCTGCTGGTCGATGTAATTCAGTGCCATCAGGGGCCGCTTTGAATGCCTGTCAGCGCCTCTTAATGTACAAACGGAGACAATTACTGAGCCTGGCATGCCATCAGCAATCCAGCGGAATGAGAACGTTGGGGAACCGGTGATGGTATAATTTCATCGAGGGGCATGAAATTGGGAGGATAGGCGAAGAAGCAATATAATATGTGCCTGCTTGGGAACGTTGAGGTCTTGGGTTTGTCTTCTGCTTTTGCCTATGCTTAAGTCGTGTAGGATGCAACAGTGAGTTTTACAGCTATACCCAGTGGTTTATACGGAATGTGGAATAGGAATTTAGTACACTAAATATTTAGATATTTTTTGGGGTGCAAAATGGGGTTAACTGGTTTTGCTCTCATTGGTTGTTGTGCTGTTGTCTGATTCTCACTCCACGCACCGATTCCCTGCTTTTACTAACGCCTTTTTTGATTTTCTCTAATCGTTACCTCAGAATTACGAAGTTCTATCTGGTCAGTACCTAGTTTTGAGAAATTTGACGTCAAAGATTTTGAGTTTAAATCGTGTCAAGCTTTTTTTATGCAATTCTTTGAATATCTTGATAACAACTCCGAATATTCTTACGAGTTTGATAGAGCAGTTAGAACATTAATGGTTTCTGACCTCATGGTCTTAGTAATTCATAACAACCAAAAATGTCAGATAGAACTTTGTAGTTGGAAAGCAGCGTAATGCATCAAATGTTTTGTTTTTTAAATTAATAAACATTTTTCTTCTTGCAGATTCCACAAAACACATGTATTGTGTTTTATTCTATTACCTCACTGGCATTTTGTCCTTGATCTTTGGAATGCCCAGAACCACTACTAAATGTTCAAAGGATAAAAAAGAATAAATATCACCACAGTGTCAGTGTTTCTCTTCAGCTGTGTGGATTCATCATCACGTCTTTATTTTCTAGACAAGGTGTTTCCCACGAATCGATATAATATAATAAAGTAGTGGCCTGAGCTGTTTGAGCCCGTTCTCGAGATCTGGTTCCGATTATGGAGCTGGGCTACTCTGAACGTTTCAAGGACAGAACGCCATTGAGCGTGCTTCTTTTTGGTTAAAATGTACTTTGTTAATACGCTTTTCAGACTTTTTTGTTTCAGGTAGCAGACTTTGCAACCTGATGGACATTACACGGCTGTTGAATGTATTACCTCTATTTCTAACTTTTTAATTCATAAATGTATATGACCAGAGTCAACAGATATATCGTTGCCGCAGAACTAATTTGTCGTAAGTGTACTTAAGTAAAGAGGCACTTTGGACAAAATAGTTCTGAGGCGACGATATGTCGTGAAGAAGTTGAGAAACAGGAGATTTTAGAATGTCTTGGTGACAATTGTAATTCACTCACATACACACACACACACACACACACACACACACATACACACACACACACACACACACACACACACACACACACACACACACACACACGCACGCACACAAACTATTGCCTTTTTACAATCATGTATAATAATACCAATCCAAGATCATACGCCACACTAGAACACCCTTGTCTGTTTGGTCGTAGGCCTGGCATATTTCATCAGTTTTACTGTCTGTTTACGGAAGGTCTGTTTGGCAAGAAATTGCAGGATATTTTCTCTGTCGTTGTTCCCAGCAGAATTTTAAATTTTATAAAGGCCATTGGCCTTTATGGCGAGTTGTAAAGTGATTCTGATATTATTTAAAATTTTTATTGTTACTTAAAAGTTGTTTTAGATCACAAATGTATTTACACCGAATTTGAATATTTTAACTTTTTAGCATTTTAAAGTAAATTAGTTACCAGTCGTGAAGTGAACTTTCGCAGAAGTGAACAACTTGTGTTTCGCGCGCTCATATGACCTTAGCAGTTGCGAGCGCCGTAAAACCTTATACTACTACTACTGTTTGGCCCTAGAAATCTCAATGATTTTGCCTCTCGTAGGGCGTTTGCTCAGACTAAAACATGTGTCAGCAATTTTCTGGTTGTATGTTGCTGTTCTTGTTGTTGTCGTCGTTGTCGTGATTATTGTTTTTTTTTTTAGAAGATGGGGTTGTTTCGATTCTGATTTTTTTTAAATCACTTAAACGCCTCCATGCACCCAATGTGAAAAATAGCTAGCTGTGCGCTTATCTTGGAGCGTGGACAAAAGGGTAGAAGTCTTTTTTTTTCCCTTCTTTTTATTGGTCCCTTTTTTCTCCCTTCTTTTTCTATCGTCTCTTATCCGCGAGGTAATTGTTTAATTTAAAGGACGAGCTCAAGTGCTCACCATTCTGAGGCCCTGTAGTTCCCACGGGCGGCCCTAACTCACTCCCCTCATCAAGAGGGGATTAGCCCTAGTTTTCCTTTAACAAAACCTCAAGTGCGTGAATTTCCCGCTTGCGTTTAACGTCAAATTCCAACCCGTGTTTTGTGTGTTGGAATGTGACGGGAGACATAGGTTAAAATGAAAATTATAAAATTTGCCGTGGAGTCTGTGTGTGCGTGCTTGTGTGTGTGTGTGTGTGTGTGTGTGTGTGTTTATGTGTGTGTATGTGTCTGTGTGTGCGTGTGTGTATGTGTGAGAGAGA
>NW_004797523.1:1002096-1003940 GCF_000002075.1 Aplysia californica
TCCTTCCATTTGTGCGTAGCAGGTTAAATTTAATACGGTCTTGATGAAAAAGGCTCGGGTAGACTTTTCCCCCTTTTGTACTATTGGGTTGTTTTTCGTAAAGAGGTCTAAGATTAGACGTTTCCAATGTGGGCGGAGAGATACCAAAACAGCAGCTATTCTGGTTTCAAATATTGACAGTAGGAAAAAACGACTGTCAGCCGTAGACCAATATTATCTCCTCCTCTCAATCCATGTAATTGTGAGGTGGTTCTGATCTTGAGAAGCCAGCGCGGCTCTTTATCGGGCCCAAGATCTATTATCTAAAATAAAAGAAATAGTTTTGCCACAAGAGAGCCAAATTATCATACCACAATGCTTGCTGAGAAAACGAAACTTTGGTCGGAAAAAGTTACAGGATCTTTGAATGTAGATAATGTATGCGTGATGGGTTGACGCGTTAATGGCGATGTTATCGCTTTTCCCATTTTTATCGGATTCATTGTTCGTTGATCCTTCCTGTTCCCAACAGTGGCCATCCACCCACTTACAGGACCATGTCAAAACCCAAGCTATTCTCGTTTCAAGTATTTACGATAGGAAAAAAAGGGTTGTCAGCGGTAAACCAATATTATCTCTCTCGCTTTATGTAATCGTGAGATGGATCCGGTGTTCAGCACTGCCCATATCTGTCCTCCCCGCTGTTTCCTTTCTCAATGTTGCTCCTGGACCTCCCTGGCCCGATCAATAGCCCGGCTCTCGTGTAAACTGCTCAATTAGCTACGGCCTCACAACATGGGCAAACAGGCTGAGGAGCCGTCGAGGTCTGGTCCAGGGCGGCTAACTATGATGGAGTGTTTCCCCCGAGTCCGATGCGGACTGTCGTCTAGAAAACTGAGTTCAACATTTTAATATCTTTTGGTAGCAAAAACAAAGATGTGGACCTACTAGCTGTAGTTATTATTCTTACCCATACTTTCAAAATTCTGCAAACAATTGACTGATACCTAATCGACTGGCAATACTAAACCAAGTCATGAAAGTCTCCAGATTATCTTGGCAGTTGGGAACTTTCGTTGAACATTAAAAAGGAGACGGACACTCTTTTTTGCTTTAATAAATCATTATAATATCGTGTTCATGAGGGTGTTTGAATAGTACCATGACATATTGGCAAAAGTAACTTTTGACCCTTCCCCCGCCCCCTCTTATTTTTTCCCGTTCTTAAAATAAGTTCAAAGCGTCTTCCATGCATAATATCGTAACGGAGACACAAATTGTGGCCTCACAGAGAGTGGAGACCTCTTATGCGCGCCAATACCGCCTACAATAGTGCCTTGTAAGACCGAGACCATTACAGTCAAATCAAGCCAAGCATAGTTATCTACGCTGGCTGAGTCTTACAAGACGGATGCGAGTCCTTATACGTGTCTGTTATCGTAAACAACACCTGGCCCATCCCGAACCTGGGCATGCAGGCCATCGGACCGGACACCCCGTCACTGATTGATGCTTCGGCCGGGGGTGCTGACATCATGCACAGCCTGTCGTGGACAGTGACGTCAAGTGTATGCCTGAGTTCGCATTAGCTTTGGGGTATTTCGGATCGATCTAAAATTGGCTGAAATCTATCGTTTTTGGGGGGCATTTACGCAATAATTATCACAAGCTGAGGAAATAAAGCAGAAACAGTATCATACTGGCTCCCTTTCAAAATTGTTTCTGTGGCGGTAGTGATTAACATTTTTAACGCGCACTAGTGTGGGTTCGTATGTGTGTGTGTGTGTCTCTCTCTCTGTGTGTGTGTGTGTGTTTGTGTGTGTGTGTGTGTGTGTGTGTGTGTGTGTGTGTGTGTGTGTGTGTGT
>NW_004797523.1:1004040-1005611 GCF_000002075.1 Aplysia californica
TGTGTGTGTGTGTGTGTGTGCGCGCGTGTGTGTAGTGTTTTGTGATATGTGAGTGTGTGCATGCATATGCACTAACGTGTATGTATGTGTATGTGTGTGTCTGTGTCTGTGTCTGTATGTGTCTGTGTTTCTGTCTGTCTGTCTACACGTGTATCTGAGTGCATGGTGAATTTGGTACTATTGTGTAGGTAGAACAACTGCAACGATAAAACATCCAACAACAAAAACACAGAAACGACAATTACAATATCTTTAACAACAACAAAAAAGCAGATACAACAATTACCATAACTTGAACAACAACGCTGAACCAGACATTGGTCCCCTGCCAATTTGTGTTCTCTGTCTGCTGGAAAAAGAAAGGAAATGGAAATTGCTTGTAAATTGCACATGTAAAGTAAGTCAATTTTTTAAGCAATAAAAAGCATCAGGTCATAGCGAGGAAAGCATACCGACGCCAGGACTTCTACTATCCACCCCCCCCCCTCCAGTGTTTACGTACGCACATGTCCTTGCACATACGCAGAATGGTTTTTGGTTCGATTTTTTTTCAGTCGAACATCTACGAAGATGCAGCTTTCCGACCAACAGATGTTCTTTTTTCATGACATGCATGACTTAATTGTTTTCTCCTTTTTTCACAGGCTGTGCTTTTATGTTCTCTTTCCTCAACAGATGTTGTGCAGCTGGTGTGTTTCTCAGATCGACAGAATTTCTTTTCATACCCGTTTTGCCACGCGATGTTGTTGTTGTTGTTGTTGTTGTTGTTGTTTTGCTTTTATGTCTCTTTTGTACAAACCCAGAAGGTTCCCTCAAAACTGTTGAACAGTGAACCAAAGGCGCGTGTAATTTGTACCCAAACTTGCATAGCACAAAAAGATAACAATATAATGATAATGACACATTTGTTGTGATTCGAGGCAAAGGGCCACAGCAATCTACGTGTCATTGTCACAGATTCAATGAAAGTCAACATTGTTTCTTTATAATTTCAAAAGATAGCACTCCATCGTCAGGGTGTAGAATTCCGACGTTTACTTTTTCCCCTTATTCGAAGGGTGATATTTAAACTTTGCAATTCTCTTATAAGTACCAGGACAAAGCCCTTTGGTTTACTATCAACGCTATGAGCTTTTGGGAAACTCTATTTTTGAATACGAGCAAGATTTGCCATTTGAGAACAGGATTTGTTTGGTGCAAAGAGGATAAATGACACAGATGCTTGCTCGCCAAATTACGATTTTTCTTGGAAAGGGTATTTGGATTAAAAGTGTGCTTTAGAGGTTAAAATGTGGCTTTCGAGGGTTTCAATAATTAATAATGGCAATGTTACATATGAATCACACATGCCCACTTGACGTTCTGGTTTTTTCCGAGCTGTTGAACCAGCACTTCTCGTGCTCTGCTCCTCTCTCAGCCCAAACGGCCTTAGTCTCTGTGGCTAGCTGTGCTCGTTGTACAGTCGGCCTTTCGTATCAGTAGATTGTGATTCAATGTAAGGAAACGACCCTGACCAACTTCACGCCATCCCCCCTGAGCTAAAACAAAATTGTGTAGACCTCGGGAAAATG
>NW_004797523.1:1005711-1009991 GCF_000002075.1 Aplysia californica
ACCCCAAACCGTTTCCTCCTCATCCCTGCCCATCGACGTCCCCTAGAGAATGCAATGTAACTATACATTACAGATCCATTATGCCTCTTGTCATGGTTTATAGGTAACTCAAAAGATAGTCTTCCCTGCAAAAACAAATATTCTTCAACATGTACAATAGACATATTGTGTGCTGAGACTGAGTATCCATGGTTTTTGCCATCTGCGGGCGGTTCTGGAACCACTTTCCCTGCCTACGAATGACCGATTGTATCACTGTTGGCGTGGTACTGCTCTGGTCGGCACACTGATCTGATAGCTGCTGTGAAGTCCATTACGTTTTGAGAAATGTGTTTTTGTTGCTCACAACACAAGATTGGGTTGGGAAAAGTAACATATTCCATTTGGATAGTGCATTTCCGCTATCACAGTCCCCAATACGTACGCTGCACAACTTGTAAATATGTTTGCGGTACAGCATTGTTAGTGTCGGAGATAATTTGTGGAAGAAAAGATTTTGAAGAGCTTCAATGATCAGAAACTGACATATGTGCTCATATACATATCATGTTCATGGTGCATAAAATATATTCGCTTTGGAATGTAACTTCGAAGGAAAGCATCGTGCCTAGTGGTTGTGCATGATTCTTTTTAAAAAGTGACAATTTGCACTTTGTATTTTGGAAACTTTGTCAAATCTAAATTGAATCTGATGCTCTTATCTGATCCGTGTGACCGACAAGAGCTAGTTTCCAACGTATTGATGGTAGTCAGGGTAAACTATTGCTATTGGCATAAACTAAAACAGAACCCATACACTTCGTACCCAGGGGCCGCTGACGTGCCGGTGCACGGTAACGAAACGTTTGCGTTTCGTGAGCTAGTTGTTCAGAGTCAGAGTAAGTATGCCTGGTGCAGTTTCAAAGTGGGCTAACCAGGGGATAAATCTAACGGAATCTGAGTTAAAGCCGCATAATGAAATTTGTAAACTTACCGAGCATTTACAGATTTAAGGTTTAAATCAGAGTTGGGTTATATATTGTGTCATACGTTGTGGTACTCTATTCCGACCAGTGCCTTTTTTTTAACAGGTTCCTGTTTGTGGGTTGTTGTTTTTTTGTTTTGTTTTTTTAACCGTCTAATGTGTACTGTATTAGTCTTTATCATTCGTTTAAGAAAAAAGGTATGAATGAAAGGAGATTCCCTGTCCTCATTTTTTTTTAGAACGCAAACGTACAACTAATGAAGAACCTTTGCTGAAATTCACGTCGGATGAATTACCTTAGTATGTTTTTCCGCCATGTTTTAGCTCTTTATGAACAATTGTGGTTTGATGTTCGGGATATGGGATTCGATGCCATTTGAAACTGCATCTTGGGAAAATAATGTGAGATGTATATGTTGTATGAGTTAATCAGTCCATGTTAATTGCACATGATATCTTAGCCCATGGTAAACACAAAACTCGTGCACTGAGCACTCCAATAGTAGAAAAATACATCAACTAAACAGTCAGTTCGTCTTTACTGTATGTATGTCACCGAATGGCCATAAGTTTCCACATGCGGTCTCCTCTCCTGTTGCTGATTTGTCCCATGTCTTCAGTGGAGACGTGCGCTCTGCTGCAGGTCCTGCCTGGGTTTCCCATGTAAATAAGAAACGCATTCAATAGGCGCAGTGCCTTTCTGTTGTAGCGTAGTGTTCAAGAATGTCTTGTACTGTACAATAAATCGTATTTTGTGAATTTCATACGATTTCCCCTTTATAATATAATTTTAACTTACGAAAAATGTTTTACACCCCCCCTTTCCACCACACTCACACACACACACACGCCCAGAGACAAAAGGTAAAATTCCACATTGAACCTCTCAGAAGTACGTGATCTATAACGAGCTCCCTCTGCTGTGTCCCTCCCATCCAGGTCCTCCAAAGATCACATTGGCGCCGCGAGACAAGAAAGTCCTGGAAGAGGGCACCGTCAGCTTCTTCTGTCGCGCTTCGGGCAACCCCGCGCCCTCGTTCCACTGGGAGCGTCTCGGGAAGAGAGTCAATGCCAGGAGGAACCGTTTCGAAGTGATCGAGGCCCCGCACATTTCTGTGCTGCGGATCAAGCCAGTCAAGGCTAACAAGGATAACTCCACGTTCACCTGCGTGGCCAATAATGGATTAGGCGAAGCCCGGGCGGATGCCCAGCTCAAGGTCATTCGGAAAGTGGACGGGAGAGATGGTGAGTTTTTTGTTGTTTAACCTACCTCTTTTTTCATGGGGGGAGAGGGGGGGGGAGAGGCTTTTGTGATTTTGGGGTCTAGTTCGTCACTCACCTCATATCTTATAATCCACTTCTCATTCACAGCGCAAGTATATGTTTATATAGAATTAATCAGAACTCCCCCCCCCCCCAATGGCCACGAGGGCTAAACTATTTGTTTTAAAGTTGCCTAGTCAAGAAACGAACGACTTTTTCTGAAGAACAAGGGCTACTTTCGGCTTCTTTGACCCCTCTTGATGACGTCCACTATGCCTTTCACCGAGAATTTTAAATTTTGAAAAAAAAACACATTCTTAATTGCTAAAGACGTGCAACGTTGAATGCAACTGTGGTGATTTAATTCAATTGAATGAACGAAACCCGTAGCATTAAAAAGTTTCAATATTGTTATACCCATGTGCCAGTGGTACCATGCAACGTGGCAAAGTTGATGTTTAAACAAGTGTATATATTATGATCATTTCAGACTGTAAGAGTAACAGCCAGAAAAGACAAACAAACGCAACGAAGAACAAATCAGAAAATGAAATAATCAAATCAAGTTTAAAAAAAATTAGTATAGGAATTTAACAAAACGAAGCAACAAAAAAGGATCTCAAAAGAAAAGTAACCTCAGGCCAAAGAGATAGTAGCAGGTACTTGTGTTCCTAAAGAAGCAGATACTCACACCCACAAGCACGCATGTACACCCCCCCCCCCCCCCCACACACACACACCAATATGTACAGAACACTTTGCCCGTTCTCGTTTCTTTCATTACTCTGTTGTCTTCTAGTTATATATCAGTTATATGGACCAGCAACAGCATCCAGTTTGATAAGATTGATGACTTTCGTATTCTATTGCATCCTTTGTCTGTTCTGTATTCTGATTTTCACAGTACATGCGACTCACTTAAAACGTACTCATATTTTGATGGGTGTTATGGTTTGGTCTGCCTCTTCCACTCCCTCTCCTGTACTACTATTGATATTGCGTATCTGCAACACAACCAGCTTCAGGAAGAAAACGTATTAAGACAGAACCGTGGCGTATTTTTATCTTTTATACGTGTAGAATCTATTCGCCAAATGGCACAAAAAGACTGCTAGGACTTCCATCAATCTCTTCGTCAGTAGCAAAGCTTTGTTTTGAAGTTGTAAAGATATTGTTTACCACAAGTGGCTGCTCACGTCTGCTTTCTGCTGTATTGGCGAGCAGTATAGATGAGATTGACCGTGAAGGCTTCCAGTCACGTACATGACGTACTTGCTTAGTACCCAGAGTATTGTTTTGTCACGTGACTGCTTGTTTGTTCATAGTATCAGTGGGCAGTGATTGCTTGTCCTCTTCATAAGATAATATCTGGGTTAATCATCGATCGTATACAAGATGGGCACAGTATCTATTCTAACCAGTTAAATGAGCTGCAATGTTCCTTGGTTATAATAATAATAATAATAATGGTCCGTCCGTCAGTGTCTGACGATGACCATGACCAATGTATCCGCACAGGAGAATATTTTAAAAGTGAAATAGAAGAATTAAAGTTTAAATAACTTAAGGCTTCTGTCGTGGCCAATGAGACCAATTCTGGCAGAGAAAATTTTGCCACATTCTGAGCTTCCAAAGTTCCGATTCCACTTGTGGAATATGCGCCACTGTGACTGCTGCTCTCCGACTGGGTCTGTCAGGCGCTTGGCTCTCCCATGTCGATGGATTTATGTTGAAGACCTTCAGAGACATTGTATGGGTGTATTGGTTAACGAAGGCTAAAAAAACCCACTGTTGGATAAATGAGGTTCAGATTGCTTCCAAGCACTCAAGGTTACGCGGTGAAACTTTGCACCGTTTTTTAAAATTATTTGACCTGAATTCAGTCGGCATTAATGAGCGTTTTAGGGAATTTCTCTCTCTCTCTCTCTCTCTCTCTCTCTCTCTCTCTCTCTCTCTCTCTCTCTCTCTCTCTCTCTCTCTCTCTCTTTCTCAGTAACGCGTTGCTTCACATCATGGCCCTCTCAGTTAATACACAAGTGTTGCTGTTCACAGT
>NW_004797524.1:0-802 GCF_000002075.1 Aplysia californica
TGTGCGAAGAGACGGCGGCAGAGAGCGAGCTTACAGTGTTTATTTGCCTGACGGGAAAAACTGGGGCATGCTGTCAGAAATCTTCTGGGCGTAGGAATGTAATGGAATTTATATCATTGCGATTTAATATGAAATGTTTTCGCGAATTGTCCTATTACTGTCCCCGCCCACCCGCCCCTTCACCTTTGATCTGGTGGTTGGAAGGCGGGGCCGCTGGAAATTCCTGCACTTTGTCTGTTTGTCTGTTGATCTGTCTGTCTGTCTCTCTGTCTGTCTGTCCGTCTGTCTGTATGTGCGTCTGTCTGTCACTACTCTTTTCCTGTCCTTTCACGTTCACCTATCCCGTAGGCTAGACTGGATGTCCGTCGGGGCTTTTGAAGATTTGGACACACACACACACACACACACACACACACACACACACACACACACACACATACACACACACACACACACACACACACACTCACGTTTGAAGATTTGGCCACCAGCTTCCTCCTCTCCTTCCGGTCTTCAGCTTTCCTGAGCGTGTCTTTGAGGTCCAGGCCTGTCCATTTCTTGATGTTGTCTTCCCAACTCTTCTTCGGTCTTCCTTTTCCCCTGGACGCTGCCTTGTACCACAGGATCATCGTGGCTAGGCCAGACGAACGGGCGATATGTCCATACCATTGCATCCCTGTCCTAAAAGATTCTTATTATGCAGATGTGCTTCTCTTTACCCAGAGTGAAAAACCACTAGTCCAGCCGATCAAGTTCATGTGATCCGGAGTTTTTGGGCTCTACCGTTAAGTTTGAATGCGCC
>NW_004797524.1:1932-3225 GCF_000002075.1 Aplysia californica
GTTGGGGGGTGGGGGAGTGTTCAAGAAGTATTTCCTCTGGTTATGAAAGAAGTAAAGAAGTGAGCTAGAAAGTTGAAATGTGGCTCTCACGATGTTACTTCTCTACCTACATCCCTGCTAATTGACACATGATCCTTGCCATCTTTGCGTGACCCCCAGAAGTCCTTGAGCCAAGCAGATATATTATGATCTTAGATGGGGAATCAAACCATTCGTCCCCCACAGATGTAGCATAATCTTCTTCACTACGGAAACGCTTTCTTTTGAGGATCTTGTTTTCAGATTTAGGAGAGGGAAAAGGTCAGAGAGGGAATAAAGTGGATGTGAGAGAAGGTCGTAGCCGACTGCTTAGCTGTCTGAGCCTCCTTCATAACTCTGTGCACTGGAGCATCGCCGAGCTGCAAGAGAATTTTATTGGTTAAAAAATTAATATTTTTTTTACAGTTTCCTTTGTACATGTATTCAAAAACTTCCTTCGCTAAAAGTGCTTTCCAGCTCAAGCCGCTGAAAGGATTTTTGTTTCGAAACTCCTCATGCAACGTCCCAGAAAGTTAGACATCACATGCTGCAAGTTTCAAGCTTTTACGTCCCATTCCTTCATTCATAGACAGAGTAAAGACTTACTACTATTACTGAACACCTCTCGTAGAGTAGAATGTTCAAAGAAACAGAAACGCGAAAGAATGCAAAAGAAAAAACGTTACCATAATCTGCTAAAAATAATTCTGTCACGACTGGGTGGAATCAGGCGTTTGTCAGTTTTGGGGCATTTGGAGTTATTGGTATTATCTTAAAGCGTAATCCCTTCTTTTAATGAAAAAAAGAAATATCCATTGTCTTGAATAGACGTCCTGATAGTTATTGCGACTGAAGGAGATGGCAGTCACCGCGTGTCACAGCTCGTCAAATTTGGGAGAAAATGGCCCCAAAATGGCCCCAAAGTTTGGTGACTTCCAAAGCTTGAGTGTCCGTGGAAACTCAACATAAACGTTTTGTGTGCCTTTTATAAGTGTAGAATCCTCACAGAAATGTGTTTTTAGATTGGGGGGGTTAGAACATTTTATCGGTGTCTTCGATTCCATGAATTTGACCAGCCCCTATTTTCCACGACGATGCCGCACATCTTGTGTCTGTGACGTAGCCAGCAGACCCCTCAGCCTGGGGCACACACAAGTAAGGACCCAGCCTCGATGCTGCCACTCGCAAAGTTCAAGCAAAAATGTTCAGATAAAGCCTGCCCGTAATTCCTTCGTCTTCTTATCGACTTGTGGGAATATTCTGCTGAAGGATGCA
>NW_004797524.1:5754-10044 GCF_000002075.1 Aplysia californica
ACACACACACACACACACACACACACACACACACACACACACACACACACACACACACACACACACACACACAACACACCCTCTCTCACACAACACACTCACACACACACAACACACTCTCTCTCACACACACACACACACACACACACACACACACATAAACACACTCACATATAATATATAAGGAAAAAAACCCAACTTATCTCAGGCGCCTCACACCCCCTTTCCACGCAAATGTTACCGTCTATCAGAAGGCTATTGTCAGAATAAGCATCTATGTGTATTGCTCTTTCGAGTATGTATCTATATAACTCTAAAGGTCTTGTAATTAAATTACTGTATGTGGTTGAATGATACATCTGATGTGATATGTAGATTTTGTCAGCTTTACTTCTCTTTTCATATTTAATTTTGATGAGAGTAATAGGCCCTATATAATAAACATTTTTATGAATACCTGGATGTGTTTTTACGATCCTGTACGGCCAAGAAAAATATCCCCGTGGGATAATAAAGTATCATCTTATCTTATCTTATCTCATCTTATATCTTATATTATCTTATCTTGCCTTATCTTATCTTATCTTATTTTATCCCCCACAGATCTCTAACCGGAAGCTGACCCGTGTGGGCGTGGCAGTGGCAGGATGTATGAGCCTACTAGTGGTCTACCTAGCATACCACGACTTCCTGGCCAGGCCCAATGGGTCAGAGTTCGAACCCCGTCGCCTGGAGGGTCGGCCGGACTACATTGTGCACCAGGCCGCCCCGCGCATACAGGCCGACGCCCCGCCACACACTCACTACGGACACATCGATGTACACACACCCGCTCTGCTGGGCGACCGGCGAGAGGGGCGACCTCTAGAGAGGAAGCCAGACGTCTTCTCTAGCTCTCCCGGCCCGCCGGCTCCTCAGTGGAGGGAGCCAGTGGAGAAGGAGGAGGGGGAAGAGGAGGAGGAGGAAGAGGATGATCCGTGGCCTGATGAGGATGAGGACTGGAAGACAGAGGATGAAGATGAAGACACAGACGTGGGGGAGGAGGATGACCACACAGATGTGCCTGAGGAAGAGGAGGGAGAAGATGATGAAGAGGGAGAAGATAATGAGGAGGGGGAGACTGAAGCCGGTGACAGCTGGCCGGATATGGCGGCTTTCGCGGACAGAGAGATGGCCGGTCCTGTGGCGGAGGTAGAGAAAGGTCCCTCGCTGAAACATGTAGGTCACGGCTCTATGGCGGGGCGTGGGTCTGAGGTCACCACGTCACTCCCACGTCTAGGCAAGCCCAAAGATGTAGGTCACGCCTCTGTGGCGGGACACATTCCTGAGATGGCCCCGCCAGTCCCTCGCCTTGGCAAGCCGAAAGATGTCCCAAACGTGGCGGTGCCGCAGCAGAAGAACAAAGTGTCCTCTCCGCGGGCGGGAAACAGCAAGACTCCAGCCGTCAAGTCAGAGGTCAAGTCCACTGTCAAACCCCGAGCCAACAGCACGGCGGGGTCAAAGACTGTCGGGAAAGTGTCCCCAGCCAAAACCTCCGAGGTGAAGAAACCACCACCACCATTACCACAACAACAACAACAGCAGCAACAGAAGCCCAAAGCAATACCCGTCAAGCCGGAAGGTCTGCTGCCGCCACGCCTCAACAAGACGTCTGCTCACGCGAGTGCGGACAGGAAGTATCTGGTCTACGTGTGCGATGACATCAGCTGGTGCGGGGGCTGGGGCGACCGGCAGCGGGGGATGGTGGGGATGTACCTCCTGGCGCGTCTGGTGGACCGGGAGCTGAGGATTGTGATGAGCACACCGTGCAGCATCTCGCAGTTCTACCGACCGCACCTCGTCAACTGGATCCCCCAGGGCGACGAACTCAAGTCCAGCTCCCACCTCGCCATCAACACATTCACGGTTCAGAACTTCAAACTAGAACTCGTGGACGGAGATTTCAATAAAAAATTCCCCCAGAAAGTTTTGTACTTAAAAAGTAATCAAGATTTCTACACCAGATTAAGAAAGAACAAACTTTACGCCGGGAAGTTGAAACGCTGGTCTGGCCTGACCTCCAAGAAAGGTCGCTTCCGGTGGGCGTGGAGTGAGTTGATGCAGCCGACCCCGCCTCTCTTACGAAGGCTGGAGAGAGTTCTGGGCTCTGAGATCCTCATCCGTCAAGGGATCCTGTCCCATTCTCTGCTCAACGCTACGGAGCGCGCTCACCCCGCTCCCTCCCAGGTGGGCAATGCCAGCCTCATCTGTGCTCACGTGCGCGTGGGGAAGAACCCGACTATCCCCATGGACGAAGACTTCGACACGTTCAGTCTGGACGACCTTCCCACTCTGAGGAACTTCCTGCAGTCCAAGGACGTACGGGGAGACGCTCGATTCTTCGTAGCCACAGACTACGACTTTGTACGACAGCAGTTCCAAACGTTTTTCGGCACCAAATTGGTGGAATATGGCGGGAAAATCATGCACATTGACCGCCAGCGAAATCAGGCTGACGCGTGCGGGGGTTTTGAAGTTGCTCTGCTGGACCAGCTGATTCTGAGTATGTGCGACGTCCTTGTGGTCAGCCGCAGCGGGTTCAGCATCCACGCTTCACACGTCAGCAACAGCACCAGCCCTGTCTACGTGCTGGAGGGAGGGAATATCTCCAGGCTGGTGCCCTGAGGTGGAGAGGGAGGGGGGAGAGGGGAGGAGGAGATAAGGGGTAAGATCTCTAACCTGGGGTATTGTGAGTTTTGGAACCGTCCAGGGTCATCTCACGTGTTTGGTCTTCAGTCACCACACCTCTCCTCCTCTCCCCCACCCTCTAAACAAAATCAAAGTTACCATATACAGGTTAGAGAACGCTGCTCGACGAAAGGCAAGGTTTAAAGGGCCTGCCACAAAGACACCTGCTGTCTTCTTGCTGAATCAGAAATGAGCGAAGAGAGACAAGGTCTCTAGGGACGAATGTACTTGCCGTATCGAATCAGAAGAAACCAGAGTTATGTGAAGTTGGACCAAAGTAAGTGTTAGAGTTAAAAACCTATAGAGCAATCTCTCTGTTAATTTCTGTTAACGAAGTGGGAAAACTGTTGGTAAATGTGATGGAAAAAAAATTGAGCACAAACCCCTAGGTAAATGAAGTGGAAAAAACTTCGGAAAATTAGCGATCTTAAATTAAGATGGAAAATTCGAAGAGAAATCCCTTGGAAAATGAAGTGGGGAAAACTGTTGGTAAACGAAGTGAGGAAAAATGGAGAGAAACCTTTCGATAAATTTTATTGTAGTTGGAAAACACCTGTCTTATTTCAAATACACGGGGAACAAAATAACAAAGGCCGTTGTCTGGGGCAGATGGAGGCTGCACCGCAGACACACTGACACTTGTGATGAGGGTGAGTGGATAGGTGGATGTTTGGGTGAGTGGATAGGTGGATGTTTGGGTGAGAGGATAGGTGGATGTTTGGGTGAGAGGATAGGTGGATGTTTGGGTGAGAGGATAGGTGGATGTTTGGGTGAGAGGATAGGTGGATGTGTCCCGCACTATTGACCGATCGGCGCCGCGCGTTTTAACGATGATATAATTGCGCGGCAATCTTAAGATTGCGCTGCATGTTTTAACGATTATTTTAATTTTCATATTTTTACACTTTTGAAAATATGTGTGAATGTTTCTTGATGTGAATAAAAGAATAAAGATGGAAGTGAATTTTTTTACAAAATTATTTCAAAAACATAGAATAAGTTAAATGTACTTTGTGGACTTTGATTTTGATACCTGGCATTGTATCATTCTTGTGAGCTGTTCAGTTTCATTCGTTAATTTTAATTTTGATTTTAATTATCATATTTTTACACTTTTGAAAATATGTGAATATTCCTTGATGTAAGTAAAAGAATAAAGATGGACGTGAATTTATTTTTTTTTATATTAAAAAATTATAAGATATTAACGCAATCTTAAGATTGCCGTGCAATTATACGATTGTTAGAACTGGCTGCGCCGATCGGTAAATATCGCGGAACAGATGTATTGAGGAATGGATGAGATAGATAGAGAATGAGTGCAGGATCAAATGGATGGAAGATGAGTAGAGGGGAGGAGGTCCGAGGAGTTGGACATAGTATCAATCATCAAGCACTGGTCCATTGGGTGCATCAAGCACTGGTCCATTGGGTGCATCAAGCACTGGTCCATTGGGTGCATCAAGCACTGGTCCATTGGGTGCATCAAGCGCTGGTCCATTGGGTGCATCAAGCGCTGGTCCATTGGGTGCATCAAGCGCTGGTCCATTGGGTGCATCAAGC
>NW_004797524.1:10284-13234 GCF_000002075.1 Aplysia californica
GTGTGTTTGGGGGTGGGGGTGGGGGGGGGTGTATGTGTGGGTGTGTGAGTGTGCAAATGTATTGCAACTTCTATGATGTGTACATGCCAAGCCAGAGATTTTGATGTGTGTTAACACTGTGACAAAATTATGAACTGGAAAGGAAAATGTTGAAGACATTCTTTGTAGCCACAGACTATGACTTTGTATGAGAGCAGTTTCATGTGAGGTATCATGGTGAAATCAGGCACTCGTCAAAATATTGAAACCCAAGAGATCGACATTTTTCCTCCCAATGAGAAATTTTTATCGCCCCCACCCCCACCCCACGCCCTTTTTTGGGGGCTTTACACCTTTTATGTCCATTTGAAACACATTTTTTGTGTGGATTTTATTGAAAAACATTGTTGAAAGACACCTGAGATATTGATCAAAAGCACAAAAAAAGTAAATTTGTTGTTTCCAAGGACACTCAAGCTTTGAAACTCACCAAACATTAGAGGCCATTGTCCCTCCTATTTTCCCTCTGACACCAGACTACCCCCACCTCTTCAATCGCAAATATCTCCACTTCTATTCAAGACAGATGGGTATTTTTTCATCAGAAGCGAAACAGGTGAGTGGCAAAAAGATTATACTAATTATAACTCTATATGCCCAAAAATTTGAGGTGCTCCTGATTTCACTGTGGTGTGAGTAACTACTGTAACTGATGTTCAATGTAATTCTTAATGATATGAGTGGTTTCTTCTAGAATAACAAATACGCAAAAACGTATATATATATATTAGCTTCACAGAGAGAGATACTGTATGTTGATAAAGTTATGGGAATGATGATTGACAGGCAGAGTTATGCTTCAAGTGATGCATGGCATAATGGTACATAATTGTATGTGTGACTAGTTTGACCAAGTGACCACTGAATGATATAATATGATTAAATAAATATTTTTATGTCAGGTATGACTAATTGACACATATAATAAAATGATGTATGACGTAATGATATTTGTGTTTTGTATGAGCAAGTGACACACCAAAAGACGATGCACTGTATTGTATGAATGATGGTAAGTTTGCACTATGAGTATAGATACACTTCACGCCTCTGTGTATGCCTTACGTGACAAAGTTACACACTAAATGACGCGTAGCATGGTTTTGACTGACAAAGTAAAGCACTTAGCAATGCACAATACATCTCCATAGTATCATCATAATGTCTTGTGTGACAAAGTGACCCACTCAAAGACTCTTCCACGCTGCCATAATCAGATTACAAGATGTGTTTACCATGACCATCATCATCCAGTGCCTTGCCAACTGGCATGGGCGATCATGGACCGCCACTTCACTCTATCTTGCGTTGATGTCTGTCGTTCTTGCTGTCCCCTGCCATGTTGTCAACTTGTCCAGTATCTTTTCCCTCTGTCTGCCTCTGCCTCTCTTCCCATCAAACTTGCCTGTTGTTACAATATTCTCCTCTGCTTCTTTCCGCATTGTGTGTCAAATGAAATTTGCTTGTTGCTTTCTTATATTCGTCATAAGCTGTCGTCTGCAATTCACTTCAACCAAGACTTCATCAATTGTTTTTGTAGCTGTCTATGGGGTATGTAGCATGCATCTTCTGAACCACAACTCCCCACAATTTCCAGATGTCTATCGATTGTCCATGCTTCACACCCATATAATAGGATTGGCTCGATTGGCTCGATGTAACTTTTCAGTACTCTTTTTCTTGTTTCTAGTGACAGATTGATGTTTGAAAGTTTCTGTTACCAGAAGTTTGCATAATCTGTTGTAAGCGTCACCCCATAAGCGCCTAAATCGTTAGAAAAACAAAGAAACAAGAGAGTGCTCAAATCCAAACCATGAGTTTGATAAGCAGGGAAAAGCGGAAGAAATTGGGAACTGTATCGTTGTAAAATGTCTTTCGGTGTCTTTCGTATAACGACTTTGTCTAGAAACTCCCAGAAATTCTTCTTCTCGTTAATTTTTTACATTGAATACACATCATAGTCTGCAGTATGAAGGCTGCTGTTCGCTGTAGTTCCTCCAGGCCCCCATAGAGTTTTGTGTCTCTCTGCCTCGGGCCTCCCAGAAATTGATTTGGGTGATTCTGGAATGATGCTGTCAATAATATAATATATGTGAGGCGAGCTGACAAAATGAGTTACTTCTTGCAATCCACAAATTGAGATATTAACCAAAAATCGACACTAAATTTGTAAATTTTCTATTGATTCCATATATTGATTCTTAAAGTACAACATGCCTTATATTATTTCATACTTATAAATTGTAAAAACTTCATCTGCAAGCGTGATGTACCGATTTCCATAAGGCTCGATTCTGAGTATTAACTCATTTTGTCAGCACGCTACATATATATATATATGCATTTGTCAGGTAGGTAGTGGTCATACACAGTTCATTTTTTCATTATAGAACAGTCACACAATTGATCGCTTTTCAGGACAAGGGGGCTAACCCAGATTTCGGGGGTTTCTAGAAATCTTAACCTACACCAAAAGTGGACATTGCCATACCTGTAGGAGAAATTTGACTTCATTGGTGTGTATATTTGTTTGGTTATAACGAAAACTTTCCTTGTATTTTAAAGATACTGAACAAGGGTCCAAAGACTTTACCTTCGATTTTCTCAAAACAGCATTTTTCGGGATATCCCTCTTGGGCTTAAAAGCGACCAATTGTGTTCTATGAGTGTGTCAGCCCTGTTGTGTCGTGTTGTTTGATGGGGGGACGTCTGTTGTTTTCTGCAGAGCTGTAGAGACTTTTTGTACCTGGAGAACTCTCCGCTTTTGATAACGCTTTATTATTTTGCTTACAGTTAATTAATTATGGGTTTGTTTGTGTGTGTGTATCATGTGTGAGTACAGCAAAATGAAATGTTGCTCAAACTATAAAGCTCTGAATAGCTGATGTCATTTTGTTGCGTGCGACTCTTC
>NW_004797524.1:13809-18370 GCF_000002075.1 Aplysia californica
GCAATGTGTTGTGTTATGTTTGATAGCAATGTGTTGTGTCATGTTTGATGCAGTGTGTTGTGTTTGATAGCAATGTGTTGTGTTATGTTTGATAGCAATGTGTTGTGTTATGTTTGATAGCAATGTGTTATGTTTGTGGGTTTAGTTTGATAACAATGTGTCATGTTTGACAGCAGTGTGTTGTGTTATGTTTGACAGCAGTGTGTTGTGTTATGTTTGATAGCAATGTGTTGTGTTTGATAGCAATGTGTTATGTTTGATAGCAATGTGCTGTTGGATTGTTTTATCAAATTTGACAATATGTGAGATTGTATGTTAATTGTTTGATCATGTTTGACGATGATGTGTCACGATTATTTGAATTTGTTTGACTGCCATACTCTGAACAGTGCCTTATGTTCACAGAATCGAATAAAGATAACCAAGATCTAATAATTAATGAAAGACAAAGACTGTTGTCATAAGTGTGTCTTTGTCTGAAGCTTGTATTTATCAACTATTTGTGTGTGTGTGTGTGTGTGTGTGTGTGTGTGTGTGTGTGTGTGTGTGTGTGTGTGTGTGTGTGTGTGTGAGTGAGTAAGTGTCTGTGTGTGTCTTAGTTTTAGTAAGAGTTTTACAGCACTTGCGACACAATAAGTTCATATAGGTGCCGAAGAATAGATGTGTTACAAGAGAGTAACGTACACAAAAAAGGAGGAGAGATAAGGATGATACATGTTTGAGACAAAAGAAGGAACAAACCACACCAGAGCACCCGCCAACTCAACCACCCACTGTGTGTGTCTTTATGAACGACTAAGTAAAATGACTGTATCTTTGCGTCTTCCAAGGCATGCCAGGAATTAGTTTCAGTAAAGCTACAGTTGCCAGCAGGACAGCTACCTTTGGTTTAGATGAGTTTCCGGCTGGCCTTTTGTCTCTGTTTATTTGTTATAAGTTATGAGGATTTTTTAGTTTTAGTAGAGGTTCTACGGCGCTCGCAACTGCATAAGGTCATATGAGCGCCAGAAGATTAGAGGTGTTACAAGAGAGTAACAAACATAAAAAAGAAGAAGGGAAAATAAGGATGATAGATGATAGGAAAGAAGGAGCAAACCACACCAGAGCACCCGTCAACCACCCGCAAGTTATGAGGATGATAGATGTGTATAATAGAAAAGAAGGGCAGACACACCAGAGCCCCCGCCAACCACCCACGTGGATGTTTTTGTTTAGTATTTTGGTTTTTGCAAGAGTTTTACGGCACTGGCAACACAATAAGGTCCTATAGGTGCTGAAGAATAGATGTGTTACGAGAGAGTAACATACACAAAAAAGGAGGAGAGAACAGGATGATAGAGCATGTCTGATAAGAACGAAGGAGCAAACCACACCAGAGCATCCGCCAACCATAATGAAAAAAACTAAAAATTAGACATCTGAAACAAAACAAAATCAAAAACAAGACTTGATGAAAATTTATACAATATTTTATTGCAAAAAGAGAGAAAGAGAAATCATTTAGTTCAGACAGACAATTTTTCTGTTTCTCATGGAACATGCTCATAGGTCTTGTTATATGCCCCGAACTTGGTGGAAAGACACACACATATTAACATACATGTGTGTCACGACACTGTGGAATCTGGCGCTCATCAATTTTGGGGCATGTTGAGTTATTGGTATCATATGACAGTTTATTAATTTGCCTTGATTTCACTGAAAAAAAAATACCCATGTATCTTCCGAAGACGAGACATTTGCGATTGAAGGAGATGGGGTCGTTTGGTTTCATTGGTAAAATTAGCGAGAAAATGGCCACCAAAGTCTGATGACTTCAATAGCTTGAGAATCCATAAAAATGATAACATTACATATTTTGTGGCTTTAATCAACGTTTTTCAGTAGAATTCAAACGGAAGTATGTTTTTATAAAAATAATTATATGCACACGCAGGTCGTCGAGCAAAAACTATTAATTTCGATAAATATTGCCAAACTGGGGGAAAACGCCCGTTTCTTCGATTTTGTTATTTAGACCAGTATCTGAATTCACCACGCTGCCTCACATATACATCTGAACACATCTACCAGATGTCTTAAACTTTGGAATGGACACTGATGGCTTTTGTATAGCCAGGGAATGATTGATAGTCATTAAGAATGTACGAATAAACAACACAACTGTAGAAAAGTCACACAACTGAATGTACGAATAAAGAACTCAACTACACACAAATCACACAACTGTTAATCTTTTTTTCAAATTGCGGCTGTTCTTTCCGCTCCCATTAACACAATTTAGATCATTTAGGAGGCGGCTTCCACCCTGCCTGTTGTCAGAGTCGACCCAGGCTGAGAAGGATAGAACACCCCAGGAGAAAGATCGAGACACACAGATAGGCCTACAAATTCTCCCAACACGCGAATCAAACTCGGGTCCCCTGCGTGGGATATCAAAGCACCTAACCGCTACACCACAGATGCTGCATCCAATCGCTATTACTCATGAATTCTAGCATGTATATGGGTCACAACACGGTAGAATCAGTCACTTGTTATTTAAGCCAATCAGAACAAACTCTAAAACTGTGTCACCACACGGTGGTATCAGCCACTCATTAGTGTTTGGGTTTTTTTTCCATAAGAGTATTACAGCACTTGCAACACAATAAGGTCAAATAAGAGTTCACTTGTGGCAGGAAAAGATGACACAACAACTGATCAATCCCACAATTGTAAACCCACGTATAAACGACACCGGTAGCATGTTTTATACCAAAGTGAATGTACGTATAAACCACACAACTGTAGACAAGTCAAACAACTGTGAATGTATATATGTATAAAGTATTGTGAATGTACGTACATGTATAAACCACACAACCATAGACCAGTCATATAACTGTGAATGTATGTATGAAATATTGTGAACGTACGTATAAAATACACAACCATAGACCAGTCATATAACTGTGAATGTATGTATAAAATATTGTGAAACTACGTACACGTATAAACCACACAATCATAAACCAGTCATATAACTGTGAATGTATTATAAAATATTGTGAATGTACGAATAAACCACACAACGGTAGACCAGTCCAACGACTGTAAATGTAAGTGTTAACAACTGTCAATGTAGGAATAAACCACACAACCGTAGACCAGTCACACGACTGAATGTAAGTGTTAACAGCTGTGAATGTACGAATAAACCATGTCACCAGCAACAAGACAAAGCGCTTACTGAAAAGTAGATTACCAATGCTGCATAAATATTCTGTTGTATATTATAGCCAAAGCTCTGTGATGATGATATGTAGAAAACAGCTGGAATGAGAGCTGATGGTTGAGGATATTTTATATTAATATAATATATATATATATAATATATTCATCATAAATAAAACTATATAATTTTGGAATGTTTTTCCCTGGACATAAATATCCTGCTAGCCTTCACATTGATGATTCTGTCGTCTGCGGATGTGGTCGAATTGGTCGCTTTTAACAGTTTGCCGCCTCATCTCGCCGATTGGCCATGTTTACCACCCAGTTTCTCTGGATTTTCCACAAAATATGATGGCAAAGTGTTAAGGACAAGCCGGCTAACCCAGACTTCGGGGGTTTCCAGAAATCTTGACCTACACCAAAATTGGGCATTGCCCTATCTTTAGAGAAGTTTGGTTTCATTGGTGTGTATATTTGTTTGGTTACAGAGAAAACTCTCCTTGTTTTTTAAAGAAACTGAACAAGGGTCCAAAAACTTTACCTCCGATTTTCTCAAAACAGTGTTCTTCGCGATAGCCCCCTTGTGCTTAAAAGCGACCAATTGTGTCGCATTCACTGCGGCCCGATCCACACAACGAGACAGCGAGCCGAAGAGACAAGACAGTTTTCTTTGAAGGACGCAGGGGAAGAAACTCTAGAGGAAGACAGGAGGAGGGGACGAGATGGAGGAGGCAGCATCATCATCTGTCGCTGATAAAAGTCGTAGCCCCTAAAAGATGAATGTGCTCACTACACCCTGCAGAACAATTTGCAAATTTTTTATGTTGCCACATTCACTCTCCTCCTTCTAATCTTGTACACACGCGCACACAAAATGTCTCACACACACACACACACACACATTCGGCACTGCAGGCACACCTACATATTGGAGTAAAAGCGTACACATTCTCTCTCTTTTACACGCGCGCGCGCACACACACACACACAGATACACAAACACACACACACAGAGGCCAGGCTTCAATAGTCGGGTGAGGGAGTCATGATGGCGTCCACAAATCCGTTGATGTTGATCTGCCCGCTTGGCTGCACGCCGGCCTCACGGAACAAGGCATCCACTGGGGACACACACAAAGCCAAACAGTGACGGACAGGGGAAACTTGAGTTAGGTTTTACGGCACTTGCAACACAAGAAGGTCATATAAATGCCCAAGATTAGAGGGGTTACACAAGAAAGGAGGAGGGAAGATATGGAAGATAGATGTTTGATAGGAAAGAAGGAGCAAACCACGCCAGAGCACCCACCAACCACACACAAGGCCAGACAGTGAGGGACGGGGG
>NW_004797524.1:21389-26247 GCF_000002075.1 Aplysia californica
GACAGACAGACAGACAGACAGACAGACAGACAGACAGACAGACAGACAGACAGACTTACCTGCTATGGCCTGTGTGAAGTACTTCCCGACCTCATCTTTGGTGACGCTGAAGTTCAGGGAGCGGATGATGATGGACAGATCGGCCTCGGTGCTGATGTGACCCTTCCGGGCGTGGAAGAAGAAGCACTCCTTGAACTCTGGAATCAAAGAAACAAAGAAAGTTTTGTTTTAGTAAGAAGAATTTTACGGCACTCGCAACACAATAAGGTCAATATAAGTGCCGAAGATTAGAAGTGTTACAAGAGATTAACAAACATAATACAAAAGGAGGAGAGATAAGGATGATAGATGTTTGATAGGAAAGAAAGAGCAAACCACACCAGAGCACCGGCCAACCACCCACGAAAAAAGAAAAGAAATCCTGAGGCGTGCTAACAAAAATAAGTGACTTCTCCGACTTTCCCCCTATGGACATTGATGCTTCAAATTTATAAGCTGAGATTCTACCATTTATTCAAATGAGATGAAAAATAAAGGATAGGCCCTAATTTTAAACTTGACCAAAATGGCATCAGTTGAAAACTTACAAACTTGATCTATTGTATTGTGTCAATTTTAAGTTGAGATCTCTATACATACTCTTCGCTGTGAAGGAGATTGTCAGCCAAGGTACGAGCAATTAGCTGGGGACCACTGTGTCCCTTTTCACGACTTCGATCAAACATCCACTTCCATTTTAATGAAGAAACAGTCAAGGTCACCACAAAAGACAACTCTCAAAACAATGCAACAATAATAGTAACTTAAATAACTCCATAAAGTATTTGTACTAAAAAGCTTCCTAGCCAAGACCATAACCATAAAAAATGTAAGACCTGACAGCAATGTCATGTGCACACATCTAATGTTCACACTTGCATCCTTACCATCAATCTGGTTCTCCGTGAAGTAAAGCGCCTGGAGAGAAAAAGAACCAAAAAAGTTTGGTGAAAGAAATAAGTGTACAAGTTTGAGGGAATACTCTATTTTTATAAATACTCCATACACAGAAGGCCCATAGCTCAGGCAAATGTTTAGAGTGTGACAGACAGCAGTTGTACCATTACAACTGAATTAAAATTCTAAATTTCTAATCTAGATCTAGATTTCTAGATCTAAATCTAGAATCTAGATACCTAGATCTATATATCTAGAGATAGATTATCTAGTCTGATCTAAATCTAGATCTAGAGATTCACTTCCACAATGGCCGTTTTGTAAACAAACGGGACCGCAATTCTGCCATCATAAGGGAAAACGACGAATGGTCAAAATTTTTGGATTTTAGGATTTTGACATATATTTTATAGAGTATTTAATTCTGCATCTGACAGTGTAAAAATTTTTGTCCTAACTTAATCCGTTGTTGTGTATTTGAGAGTTTGTCGTTTTCCCATACACTGGTGAGCTCTGAGCCAGAGATCAGTGTGGGAAAACGACGAAAAGGTCGATCGGTCAAGGATCACTGCTCGTTTGGCATGATCCCCTGGTCTCTGCCGTCGGGCAAATCATGGCATATGAGATGAACGGCAGTTGGTCACTGTTGCGTCAGTACAAACATACTGGGCCTTTTTAGTATCACCTAGCGTGTCTTTCTGCCTGTCTTAACGTATGCTGACAGTACAGTATGTATTGACAAGAGCAAAGAAGCTGCATTATAGATAATTATAAGTAAGAGCAGGCGGGAGACAGGGGAAAGTGGACGGGAATAGGAAAAAAAAAAGGGGGGGGGGGTAAAAAAAATTATTCAGGGAGAAATTCATTAGCACTGCATATTTATTAGTACCCGCCAGATGTTCACAGAGTAACGTCATTATATTAATTTGCTGTCCAGTCATTTGACATCACAACGATGGTTATAGTGCCACAGTTTGTCTAGCACGTTGTCACTGATATGTTGACATCATAAAGAATTACCTGACAAATAGTGGTACCGCGTTATGAAAGTAATTTTCTTTGTCCAGCTTAAAAAGTGGACGTGCGGCGACACTTTGTCTTATTTTACAATTTCTTATGACTTGATGTTACGATCAAGTATAGTAATGTCTTGCAGATTGAAACTCCACTTGGTGATACAACAACTCGTTTTCCCTTCAACTGAATCTTTTATTAAATACGAGCGTCGCATTGCCTTTTCCGAGAGCATTTGTGATGTATACAGTCTAGTCAGATTGCTATTTCTTACGTGAAAGTTTGACTTTGCAATGATCTGATCGTATCATTGACATTGAACATGTATCCCTTTAGTTGCGCAGGGAGAATTTTACACCCATAAACCCTTCATGAGTGTAAGGGAGAATGAGGAACCGTACCATTCGTCGGATTCGCTTACATCGCAAGACTCACCTGCGGCCGCGCAGTGTAAGGGAGAACGAAGAATGTCGAATAACTTTGCTACTTTTCATCCTAAACAATTCAAACTTTGGAAACAGCTTTAACAGTAGAACACCTTAACCAGATATCTGGTGAATTTATAGCTTTACACTGTAAAAGAATAAAAAATAGAAGAGTGTCTAAAAAATGAAAACGGGTCTTTGCCTCTCCCGAAAAATTTGCCTCGCTATTTGGGCAGGACCATTCGTCGTTTTTCCTTACGACGGCAGAATTATAAGGAGTACCGATAGAGGGATAGGACGGTAAGATTGCAGGATAGTTGGGGAGTAGGCCTAGATCTAGATCTAGTAATCATTGAAATTGAGGCCACGAGTCCAAAACCAGACTAAAAAGCTACCCAAATATTTAATGACTATGACTATGAGACCGAAAACAATCACAGGGGGCCTACACACATTTTCTATGATTCATCATGAATATAATCTAGACTAGAAGGATCTTCTTCGATTGAATGTTTGGGAGGACTTCAGTAACGAGCGACCACTATGAGATAGGGCCACCTCTATTCTCACCCGGAGTGAGAATAGTGCAGGCGAGTCTTGTGGCTATTCTCACCCGGTGGGCGTTCACCAAATTTTGCGTTCACCCTAAACCACAGAATTCTACACTGTGATAACAGAAAAATTGTAGAATTCTGTGCCGTGAACAAACGTTCCATTACAACTCGGTAGCCTACTAAAAACGTACAAAATTTTGTCTGTGGGCAGTGGAGAGAGAGAGAAAGAGAGAGAGGAGTAGCGCGAGAATTTCCGGGCAAAACAAAATGGTGACCCTCGTAGTTCGGCTCGATTCGAAAAGTTAAATAGCCGTAGCATCTTTGTAGACAACCAAATTAATTTACTTTTGTGTTTTAACATCATTTTTTAACGTTGTTTTGGTCAATTTGATCGTCCACACCGATAGTAACATATTCAGAAAGAGACAGAGAGAGAGAGAGAAGAGGGGAGGAGTTGATCTTGCGAGAACTTCCGGGCGGCTGAGAATAGCCACTTTCATGCGATAGAGTAGAATGGAGGGTTATGGAGTAGGGTTAAGGTTTGGTCGCTTCTTTATTGCGTTCGTTGGGGTGGTCACTCGTTATGGAAGAAGTCCTTCCGAATGTTTACTCTCACTCTGAAGCCAAACTTTGAGTTTGCCCTTTTTAACGGCAGAGAAAGCACAGCCGATAATAATAACCTACGGTAATCTGGAATACAGCATCTGTATCTTAGTCGAAAAAGAACAATTCAACGCCAACACAAAAAACAATATGACTAAAAACAAAGTTCGGGCAGTGTGCCACACCCAGTCCACCTACCATCTTGTTTCGTTGATCTCGTTCCTCTGCTGACTGCTGATTGATTTCCGCATTCGTGACAAATTCGTATCGCGAAAAAAAAAGGGATTTTTCGAAGAAAATTTTATTCTTAAACAATTAATAATGGCATAGTGCACTATTAATTATATTATTATTATTATCATTAATTTTGTCCCAATATAAAAGTTAAAATCTCAACCGTAAGTTTGCGGGTTCAATGCCCATCAGGTGCCCGACGTAACGTCCCTTGAAAAAGTACTTTACATTACATGAATTGTGCACGCTTCACCCAGGTGGAAAAGGTTACCCTACAAAAGACCTTAATTCTAGATAGCTAGACTGCGAGATGCCTGTCGGTTGCTTGCACTGTATGCTTCTTGAAACGTGGAGAACATTTATGAGTGTTTTTAGGTGTAAGCCTTACTTGGGTAGTGACAGAATTAAAGCCCATAAAGGGGGCTCTTTGTGGTCTAGTTACGATGTTCGCCTCTCATTCACTAGGTCCTGGGGTCGAATCCTGACAGCGAGGGAAAATTTTATTCTCTAAAATTGTCTCTTGTCGCCTCGTTTCCTGATCTCTAACCATGTTCTGTCGTCTGCTTTCGTCTTCACTTTCTGCCCCCACCACACACTCCCCTTTTGCCCCCGTCTGAGCTCCTCACTCTTTCAGCAGCCTTTCTACTGCTACGTCCTGGCTCTTTCTTAAAGCAGTTCTTACTGCTGTTTTTCAGATCCCTAAGTATAAGTAGGCATCGGCCGCCACCCGGGCAAAATTCAAAATTAATTCCTACCAAACTAAAAATGCTTAATGTGCCCCGCGTGCTCATATGCAATGACCTCATGCAGTTGCCAGCACCGCAAATCACGTATTATTATTATTATTATTATTATTATTATTATTATATATTTTTTTAAATATTAGTTTTATTTATTATTTTTTTAAATAAAAGAAACTTCGTACCCACAATCTCACGTCAGGAGTCTGGCAACCCATCAGCAGCATGACCACAGACTACCGACGTTATCTACAGCAATATTTTCTCCTAACATCATCCATGTGCTTTTTACTGGACCATCACTAAACGCTTTTTGAGATGTACAGCCTAGGCCTATCCAATTAAACCTACG
>NW_004797524.1:26347-27631 GCF_000002075.1 Aplysia californica
CTCTCTCTCTCTCTCTGTCTTTCTCTCTCTCTCTCTCTCCCCCCCTCTCTCTCTCTCCCTTTCTCTCTCTCTCTGCCCACAGACAAAATTGCACGCTTTCAACACAAGAGTGCTGGAACGTTTGTTCACCGTGAACGCTACACTGGTTGGCCTATCAGTCACGGTGAAGGCACACCGGGTGAGAATAGGTGAAAGGTTCGCCTGTGCTATTCTCACCCGCGGTGAAAATAGAGGTGGCCCTCTCTCTCAGTGCTGAACGCTGTCGTTAATAGTGGATTCCCTTAATTTTCTAAGAAACAGGCCTACTGGACAGTTTTGTAACTATACATGACATTATATGGTCATATAAAATATTATTATAATTAATATAATTACAAAATGGATTATCTCATCAGGTGGACAAAAAAAACAACCAAACATTTAGAAAACTAATCTTTATTGTAGACTGGTTTTAAATAGATTATTTTAAGTTACTGAATTAGCTGCATAGCTAAACTGTTAGTCTATTAATCATGTTATTACTCCAAATCCTGTTAACATAGCTCTGATGGACATAAATGATGCTATCACTTCAAATGGGAGGTTAAAAAGTGCTCATCCCTTACTTTATTGTCATATCATGAAGGTCTAATTTTTTACCTTTCTGCTTTTGTTTAGTTTGGCAAGAGTTTTACAGCGCTTGCAAGTGTATGGTCATATGAGCAAGTGGGGCACAAATTGGTTGTTTTCACATTAAGTATTATCAGTTTTGGTTAGAAATAATTTTGAATTTTGCACTGGTGGCGGCCAAAGCCTCTCTTATCACGTCGATTTTAGGACCACCAAAGGATATTAAATCAGTGCAACTTGCACGGGGAACCTCCAAGAATTTTCCGCCCTTATTTGAGAAGACTAGGTGTTCAATCTTATTTACCCTAAAATCAGGGGTGTGGCTGAAAGACACCAGTAAGAAGCTGCCAGGAGCAGCAGTAGAATGAGTCATGGAGCCCAGAGGAGGGGGGGAAGCATTGTCACCCTTTTTGATTTTGTCATCACGAACTATATATATAGGCCTTATATATAATATCAGTGGTAAAAGTCAAGAGAGGGTCCTTTGAGGAAAACTGGTCTTCTACACATGTAGGCCTAGCCTAGTCACGCTTTCCTCTAAGTAACTCTATAGTAACAAGGGCAGTCACCAAATTTTTACTTTCACTCCTGCACACAGATGCTGCTTTTGGGGGTCAAGCAGCTAAATTTTTTGAAGCAGATCACATATATATATATATATAGGGACTAAAGCTT
>NW_004797524.1:30501-31950 GCF_000002075.1 Aplysia californica
TCCCTCTCTCTCTCTTTCTCTCTCTCTCTCACTCTCCCCCCTCTCTCTCCCTCTCTCTCACTCTCCCCCCTCTCTCTCCCCTCTCTCTCTCTCTGTGTCTCTCTCTCTCTCTCTCTCTCTCTCTCTCTCTCTCTCTCTCTCTCTCTTATTCACACAACATCTTTGCCCTCATCTAATGGGAAAACAGTCAACAAAAACACCCCCACATTGTTAGTGTCGCTAGTGGTGGATGTTGTTCACAGTTTTTGTATCTGCTACAGATTTGTCATCGCGCAATGTTAAGGATTTTCTTTACTGTAGACGTTTTAATACACGACATGTGGACACAATTAAGATCATTTAGGAGGCAGGCTTCCCACCCTGCCTGTCAGGACGAACCCAGGCTGAGAGGGACACAACATCCCCGCAGTAAGACTGAGATACTCGATAAACATTCCCCTCACTAGGGGATTGAACTCAGACATCATGTGTGGGATAATTGAGTGCCTAACTACTACACCATAGACATGTTAGGTATCGACGTTGAGAAATGTGGTAAATTTTTATGAATTTTTACGAACGTAATGTTTAGAGGTATTTATGTGTCTTCCTTGTTTTATCAAGATAATATGTAAACCAATGTCCTTCCCATTTTTCTGTCGTGTCTATCTTTTTGTTTCATTTACTCAATGTTGTTATTTCATCCATTTCATGTTTTATATCATTGCAATTGTCTCATGGAGCTTCCATTCATTTCTCTAATCCTGTTTTCTTCTTTCTTTCTATTTCAGGTAGAACTTCTGGACGACGGAGGCTACTCGGAGGTGATCTTAGCCGCGAGAATTGGACAACGCAAGTCGAAAAAGGTTCTGAAGAAGTTCTTGTTGTTTGAGGATGACGACGATACGTCCAGGATGTGGAAATGGTACTCCTTTGAACACGAGCTGTCTTTCTTGCAATCATTGGAGCACCCTAACATCGTCAGGGTATCGGCTGCCTTCCAGTGTCCGTCCTACCTGGGCTTTCTGATGGAGTATCTCCACACGGATCTTTATCGAGGATTGCTGGACGTGAGCTACTCCGAGGCGGAATCCTACACAAGTCAGCTCACAGACGTCATGTGCTACTTGCACGGCCAGCGCGTCATCCACGGAGATCTCAAGCTCGAGAACGTTCTCCTAGACACAGTTGGCCTGGTCAAACTCTGTGACTTCGGTCACTCTCAAGTCATTCCTGGGGACACAGACAAGCCTGACGGCTGGAGAGGCACCGACGGTTATCTGCCACCAGAGATGGACGACTGCCAACTTCACAACGCCTTCAAGATGGACAACTACTCCCTGGGCATCTTGCTGTGGGCTTTGTTCTACGGCACTGCTCCGCACGACGACATTGACTATCTGTACAAAGTGGACAACGGTTCGTTTCTCAAGCCACAACACAAGCACTGTCTTCAGCGCCTTCTGGCTC
>NW_004797524.1:34590-38431 GCF_000002075.1 Aplysia californica
TATCTATCTATCTATCTATCTATCTATCTATCTATCTATCTATCTATCTATCTATCTATCTATCTATCTGTAAGCATATATGTCTGGGTATCTATCTATTTGTCAATCTACTCCTTATTTCCATCTCTCACTCATTTTCTTCTTCTTTGACTGTCTTTCACTTTCTTACCCCTTTATCTTTGTCTCTCACATCCTCCCCTTTATCTTTGTCTCTAACTTTCTTCCTTTTTATCTCGATCTCTCACTTTCTTCATCTTTCCTCTCATTTTCTTCCTCTTTTCTCTCATTTTCTTCCTCTTTTCTCTCTTTTTCTTCCTCTTTTCTCTCATTTTCTTCTTCTTTATATCGGTCTCTCGCTTTCTTTCTCTTTATCTCTGCCTCTCACTTTCATTCGCTTTGACTATCTCTTACTTTCTTCTTCTTTTCTCTCATTTTCTTCTTCTTTATATTGGTCTCTCACTTTCTTCCTCTTTATCTCAGACTCTCATTTTCTTCCTCTTTGAGCCTGTCTTTTACTTTCTTCCTCCTCTCCCTCCTTCTCTCCATCTCTCCCACAGGAAACACGAGAGACCCCCAAGCTGGCGCTGATCCAGGGGAGACTACTACACATGGCGACAGAGAGGAGGAGGGGGAGGAAGAGGAGGAGGCCGGGGAAGAGGACGAATAATCATGATAATAATAAAAAAAATAATTTTAATAATAACAATAATAATAATTTTTACGAAATAATAAATAAATAAATAAATAAACAGCATTTGTTTAGCGCATGCCTCTACTCGAAAGCAAGTTATATGCGCTTTACAGTATATTATTACCCCAGCAGACTATAGAACACTCAGAAACATTCTCAGCTTCCCGGGAAGCATACAGTGCAAGCAGCTGACACGAATACATAAAAGTCGACTTTCACTCCTAAGTCGGGATTTGCTTAACCTAGTACACACATTCCGGGATCTCCAGTCTGCATAGACACACGTGATTCAAGAGTATGGGATGTTTGTTTGAAGAGCTTTTAGAACCACAGGCGCTTCATCTGTTGGGTGTTCGGGGAATGCGATCACCTTAATAGAGTGACAGATTAAGATACAACACAGGACAAAAGGATATAGGGAGTAGAAATAGGACTAGGAAAGTGACGATGGATGGGACACACATTCAGAAAGCCCAGCGGAAACACCACAAGACAGTAACTGCGCTGGAACCCAGAGGGAGCACGAGGCAGGGGTAAGCCATGAGAAAAAAAGGAGGAAATGTGTGGAAAGGGACATGAGAGAAATGAAGCTCACTTGGAACAAGCTTGGAAGGATGGAGCAGGACAGAGATAAATGGAAGGAGCTTGTATGTGGCCTATACCCTGCCAGGGGTGAAAGGCATTGATGATGAAGATGAGGATGATGGTGATGATGATGATGATGATGATGATGATGATGATGATGATGATGATGATGATACAGGAACACCCAAGTCAGTACTTTCCGGTTGGGAAAAATTCTCTCAGAAGTTTATTGACCCTCCTGATATAATATCTGAGATAGTATTTCACTTAGACATTGAACATTGTTCATTACTGCATGGATTGACAAATGAAATTATAGCACTTACAGCGGAATGAAAGGGACAACTTTGATTCTACGTCCAGTATAATATAGTTTATGAGGTAATGCCACAGCTGCTTAATCGAGGAGGACAAACGGTCGCTTTTAAAGACAAGCGGGCTAACCAAGATTTCGGGGGTTTCCAGAAACCTTTACCTACACCAAAAGTGGGCATTGCCCTACCTATAGGAGAATTTTGGTTTCATTGGTATGTGTTTTTTGTTTGGTTACAGAGAAAACTCTTCTTGTCTTTTAAAAAAACTGAACAAGGGGCAGAAACTTTACCTTCGATTTTCTCAAAACAGCAATTTTCGGGATAGCCTCCTTGTGTTTAAAAGCGACCAAACATTAAAATGATAATAATATTGCGAGACAATGTTGCAGTTTGATGAGATGATGTCTTCAGTCATTCACTCCTCGATGTTTTCCTTTGTAATATTTTTCATTCACAACTCTTCCTTTGCGTCAGGAATTTTGGTAAAATCGACAGGGGCCCCTCCAAATATAGAATCAGGAACTTTGACCCCGACACACTCAGGACCCTTGAACTCAAAGAAAAGTCTGGCAAAAGGGATCGGGTGTTTCCCCTCCTTGGGACTGGTCATGTATCGGTGGCGGCCGCTCAAGAACAACCGGAAGACGTTCCCTCCTTCCGGAAGTAGCTCGCCCTTGACGTCAGCCATTGAGAAGGACAGGCTGTTGGCGCCGGTGTCTGACTTCCTTATATGGAGAACGCCCAGCAGGGGGCTGGAGTACGTGCCGTGGTAGTCTGTGAGCGCGAAGTCGCTGGTTTTGGGGGAGAATTGGACATCAGGAAATTCCAGGGGTTCAGCCCAGGGCGAGGGGAACGTGCAGAGAGCGGTCTTGTTGATCCAGGGTTCGAGTCCCAGCAAGAGGTCGGTGGCGTAGTAGGCGAGAGCCTGTGGCAAGGAAAAAAGCACGAAAAAGAAGTAGTTTATTATTATACATGTATGGAATGAGAAATAGTTGATGATTCTGAACCGAATGACGTATTTGTTCTGATGTATCAAGAAATACACAGCAATAAAATCGTCGATCAGACTGCACGTAATGGCTTATTTGATATAATCTAGGACTTGGCAGCTGAGATTCACAAACTGACACCTCCGCATGTAATTGTGTCAAGCGATCGTCAAATTTTGGGCATATGGAGCTATTGGTATCATCTTAAAGCCTGTTTATTTGCCTTGCTTCTAAAGGGGGAAAATACCAGTCAATCTTGAACAGACGTTGAGATATTTGGTCGCTTTTAAGCACAAGGGGGTTATCCCGAAAACTGTAGTTTTGAGAAAATCAAAGGTAAAGTTTTTGGACCCTTGTTCAGTTTCTTTATAAAGATAAGGAAAGTTTTCTCTATAACCAAACAAATTACACCAATGAAACCAAATTTCTCCTTTAGGTAGGTCAAAGCCCACTTTTGGTGTAGGTTAAGACTTCTGGAAACCCCCGAAATCTGGGTTGGCCCGCTTGTCTTTAAAAGCGACCAAATTATCGTTGATTAATAGTACGTAGAAGCGACACAGCCCACCCACGTCTGACAGTTGTGTCACAACGCGGTGGAATCAGGCTCTCGTCAATGTTTAGGCATGTGGAGTTATTATACAATATCATTTTTAGCATGTTCATTTGCCTTCCTTTTGGGGAAAAAAACTATCCATCTATGTGGAAGAGAAGTCGAAATATTTTCGATTGAAGGAGGTCAGGGTCACCTGGTTTCAGACGCAAAATTAGCGAGAAAATGGCGCCAAAGTTTGTTAAGTTCCACAGCTTGAGAGTCATTGAAAACTGACAATTTACATTCTCCCTCCCCCTTTAATCATTGTTTTCCAATAAGTTCCACACAAAAACGTGTTTTAAGTGGACGCAAAAGGCGTTTACCCCTCCCCTCCAAAAAAATTTTAAAAAATAAAATGAAAAATAAAAAAATAAGAAATTAAGAAAAAAATTGCCCCTCGTAAATTTTTTTATAAAAATGCCGATTTCTTTGACGAGCGCCTGATTCCACCACGCTGCCTCACATATAGTGAGTAAATCAGTTCTTGCAAAACGTGCAGTTAGAACCCCGTCGTTCTAAAGATACCACGACAGGACCAACATCAAACAGGTGAAAAAACTTGTTCTGCGTTTACCTGCATGGTGGCCACAGGCATGTCCGAATGTTTCTGACCGTTGGTGGCGATGAAGACGCCCACATTTCTCTCCGGGACCAGCCACATGATGGAGTG
>NW_004797524.1:41050-42218 GCF_000002075.1 Aplysia californica
CCCCCCAACACACACACACACAAATAAAACAATTTAAAAAACCAACAACTACAGATCAGGTGCCTGGTCGGAGAGACAAGCAGAGAGGTTGTTGTTGTTTTGTTTTTGTTATATGTTTGAAAAAAGTCTAGCTTTAATTTTCTTTAAAATCATCAAACAACATCCCCCTGGTATTATCAGACGAGACTATCAAACATTTATTTATAGAGACATCAGCCATTCATGGCCCGCTGCCGTTTTAACCTCTTTCTCCTGTCTGTGAATGTATTGTTTATTTTCCTTTGAGATTCTGCTTTCATACACCCAATATCTTTGAGTTTTAATAAGAGTAAGATATAATTTAAAAAACAACAAACAAACATTTAAACCCAACAAGCAAACAAAAACAAAAGCAACACGAAAACGAAGACGGGGGACGATAGAATGTCTGTAGTTTACCTAGTACAAGACCGATGTCATCTCTCGGTGACAACATATTCCAAAACTTATGACTCCAAGCGATGACATACTAAGTAAACTATAGCCAGCTCAGAATCTTGTTCTAGGTAAACTATAGACACCTCCGAATCTCACTCACTTGATGACGTCACCTCTGGACATCGCCTGGGGCAGGCCGGTCAAACCGCCGATACTGCCTGGGAGGACACAGCAAAAATCACAAATACAGTCCCAGCTTATCTAAACAGGCCCATCATTGTTTAGAAGAAATGTGGCTGCCTTAAAGAGATTGATATCTTACGCAGTGTAAATAATGTGGAAATAGACACAGAAAACAAACAAAAAACAAACAAAAAACAAACAAAACAAACAAAACCACCCCCACCCCCGCACCAAAGAAACCCACACCAAAACAAAACACCTTTTAATTTAAAGGGGGAATAGGAAGAGGCCGTTCGTTTACAGGTGATTGTCTTATACAGGTGATTGTCTTATACAGGTGATTGTCTTATACAGGTGATGGTCTTATACAGGTGATGGTCTTATACTGGTGGCCATTGAAGCAGCTTCAACTGCAGGATTATTTTATACATTCGAGCTTAACTGAAAACACCACCCATCTTTGTTAGGGGAAAAGTGGCTGTCTTAGACAGGTTGACTTCTTGCACAGTGTCATTATAAAATGCAACGTAGAAAAACACGACAACAAAACAACAAAGAAAGAACCCCC
>NW_004797524.1:42340-43688 GCF_000002075.1 Aplysia californica
CCCCCAACAACAACAAGAAACAAAACAAACAACAACACATCCTTTAAAGGGGGAATGGCAAGTGGCCGTTCGTACACAGGTGATTGTTTTATTCAGGTGATTGTCTTATACAGGTGATTGTCTTATACAATTGATTGTCTTATACAGGTGATTATCTTATACAGGTGGCCATTGGAGCAGCTTCAACTGCAGGATTATTAAAATTTGGTCTCTTTTAAGGACAAGCGGGCTAACCCAGATTTCGGGGGTTTCCAGAAGAAATCTTGACCGACACCAAAATGGGTATTGCCCTACCTATAGGAGAAGTTTGGTTTCATTGGTGTGTGCATTTGTTTGGTTATAGAGAAAACTCTCCTTGTCTTTTAAAGAAACTGAACATGGGGCAAAAACTTAACCTTCGATTTTCTCAAAACAGCATTTTCGGGATAGCCCCGCTGTGAGAAGTAGTTTTTAAGAAGTACGTAAATGAAAATTTTGTGAAAACTATGTCCTATATCACAATTAACAGAAGAAGAAGAAGAAGAATTTTAGTTTTAGTAAGAATTTTATGGCACTTGCAATAGAATTAGGTCATATATTATAAGTGCCCAAGATAAGAGGTGTTCCTAGAGAGTAACTAACACAAAAAAGGAGGAGAGATACGGACGATAAGTACTTGAAAAGAAAGAAGGAGCAAACCATACCAGAGCACCTGCCAACCACCCACGAAGAAGAAGAAGAAGAAGAAGAAGAAGAACAACAACAACAACAACAACAACAACAACAACAACAACAACAACAACAACAACAACAAGTTACCAGTGGACAGGCCAGTCCTGTGCGTCAAGACATCCTTCAGCGTAACCTGTGAGGTCATGCCCTTGTTCGTCAGCTCCAGCTCTCCACCAATCAGCTTGGTGATGGGCGTGTCTGTGTGCACTCTGAGAGGAAATAAACAACGAGAAACTACTGACTTTTTTACAATAGAGAAACAAGAGGGGAAAGAGACAAGAAACATGAACAACGAGAAACTGTTGACGTGTTGCCCAAAGAGAAACAAGAGGAAAATAAACGTTACAATAGATATACAAGAGAGGAAGGAAAACGAACAACGAAAAACTGCTGACTTTTTGTCCATAGAGGAACAAGAGAGGAAGGAGACAAGGACAATGAACAGCAACAAACTATTGACGCCCATAAAGAAAGAGAGAAAAGACACAAGGAAAACGAACAAGGAGAAACTAGGCATGTTTTGCCCATAGAGAAACAGAGAGGAAGGAAACAAGGAAAACAAACACAACAACCCCAGCCCACCCAGAAAAAAGAAAAAAGAGAAAGAAAAAACCCAACAAACTTCCTTTTGACTCCC
>NW_004797524.1:45039-46284 GCF_000002075.1 Aplysia californica
TGATGATGATGATGATGATGATGATGATGATGATGATGATGATGATGATGATGTTTTTGTTCCGAAGACATAAACGACAAAACTGAAAACAGAATCGTGCGATAACGAAACGAAACGAAATGACGAGAAATGAAACGAAACAATGTCCTTGACCTTGACCCTCAATAATTTATTTATAGAGGCATCAGCCATCTATGTCTAGGTGCTGTTTTAGCCATCAAATAATATCGTACCTCTAACAATCGTCATAACCAGTCCAGGCATCTCTTTACATTCCATCAGGTGACTAATCATGTCTTCAAGCGCCGCTGTGTCTCCAGCATCCAGCAGTTCTGATTGGACGACATGATCTACGCTGAGTAGTGACGTCACAAGAACGCACAGACAGATGACGTTGTACACAGGATTCATTGCGTTACAGGACTGTAGAGGGGCTGGAGTTGTGGAAAATGTAATGTAAGGTTCAGCGATTCATGCTGCATACTTCATATTAACCCTATCCGTACGTCCTGGGGTCATGTTGTACCCCCGTGGGTGTATAGTATTCTTCACATTTTAAAATACTTCTAGTAGAAAGATCTCTTTGAAACTTTCAACATAAAAAAAAATAATTTTTGACAGACTGCTATGCAAAGCGTACGGATCGGATCAATGAGTAAATTTCCTCTTTGGAAAGTGGTGGCACAGAGTTCCCTACGTCGTGTGGATACGATTGTAAAACGACGTAAGGATAGGGTTAAACAAAACTATATACCAAATCATATATGTTTGAATTCAGTTCAAACGTTATCCGTTGCATTTATAGCAGTAAATGAGTAAGTGTAAATATTTTCGAAGATTCACAGTGAGAGTTGAATTACAAGATATGGCAATACCAATATAGCCATCACAAAAGCGATATTTGAATAAGTTTGAATACATGTTATTATGGTGAGAGCAGCGTGTTAGCAGGAATAATTAATTGTCATTGAAACATGATAAGAAATGGGAATGGATTGGGCACACCCTGAGGAGACCCCCGGCAAGCATCATCAAACAGGCTTTGACGTGGAATCCATAAGGAAAACGTAAGGAAGGAACACCAAAGATGACATGGAGATGAGCGGTACAAGCGGAAATGGAAAAGGCGGGGACATCATGGAAACAGCTAGAGAAGGATACACAGGACAGGCTTCGCTTGAGAAATGTTGTTGATGGCGTATGCTCCACTGGGAGTTAAAAAGGGCAAGAGAGAGAGAGAGAGAG
>NW_004797524.1:47782-50537 GCF_000002075.1 Aplysia californica
CTACTACTACTACTACTACTACTACTACTACTACTACTACTACTACTACTACTACTACTACTACTACTACTACTACTACTACTACTACTATTACCATCATTAAAACAACAACTACTACTTCTTGTACTACTGCCATTATTTCATAGTTCAAACGAAGAAAACGCTACAAGTTATAACACATATTAAAAATTACTCACTAACAAACACAATACACAACCCCCCCCCCCCCCCCCCCCCCCCACACACACACACATACTCACACACATATACACACACATTCACACACATACAAGCACACAAACACACAAACGCACACAACACAAGTACACACACAGACAGACAAACACACATGTTATAAATTTACTTTGTTAGTTGCTTACCGTTTTCAACAGCTGCTGATATTATCCAGAGGGAAATCACTCACTTTGCATAGCACGATACAACCTCTCTACCTCTCCTATCTGTTAATGTTTGTTTTCCTTCAATATTTTGAGGTATTTCTTTTAAATATGCATGCACTTTTGGTGTATACACGTACGTATGATTAGACCTTATAATATATTAATTGCAGTTTGTGTTCCACAACATGCAATTAACTTACATTATAACTGCGTTTCGGAAAGTAGGGGAAAGAAACATCGACATTACTCTTTGACCTAATTATCTAGTTTAAAGGAAAACGTGTTGGTTGTTCAACACCGTCTACTGTGACCGTACAAAAGAACTAGAGAGGATTTCTAAACTTACTATCTCACCCGAGACTTGGGACGTGGGAAAAGGAGAGAGAGGCAAATTTGATTTCTAGTCCAATAGAAAAAGGACTCGTCTTTGGCCGTGAGGAGGTGATCAGTCAAGGACCAGCAAATGGGGATCTATCAAGGCCTAGGAGCCCCTGAGGCTGGGGCCGACACAGGTTATAAATGTGTCACGACGTGGTGGAATCAGGCGCTCGTCGATGTTTGGGCATATAGTGGTGGGGTTATTGGTATCATCTGAAAGATTGTTAATTTTGCCTTGCTTTCAGTGAAAAGATACCCACCTACCCACCTATCTTAAGTAGAAGTCGAGATATTTACAATTGAAAGAGTTAAGGTCGCCTGGTTTCAGTGGTGAAATTAGCGTGAAAATGGCTGCCAAAGTTTGGTTATTCCAACAGCTAAAGCGTCCTCGAAAACAGAAAAATGATATAGTTATAGAGCGTTTAATCAACGTTTTTCGGTAAAATGCACATGGAAATGTGTTTCTATATAAAATAAATGGAGTTGAGCCAAACAAATTAGCGACAAATATTCGATAAAAATTGCCAAACTGACGGGAAAATGCCTGTTTCTCCATTTTCGTTATTTTGACGAGCGCCTGATTTCACCACGATGCTTCAACCTCTTGTATCGGGAGTTACACACGATGATGATCCTGTATTACAGGTAGAGAACGGTACAGCCGTGTCCGGTGTAGCATAGAGTCGATCGTTTTGAGAATTTTTCTGAGTTGAAACGACTAGTTTGACATGCCAGTTTCGAATTCGGTTGAATTGACTTGTAAAGATATTTACATTTGTCATCAATTGATTAATAATTAGTTAATAAATTAATTAATCGGTTAATTAATCATAATTAATTAATTGATTAATCAAATAAATCAAAATAAATTAATGAATTATTTATGTTATCAATTATTTTGTTTAGTTAATTAATTAATTAATTAATTATTTTTTAAAGAACTATGATGGCGTGTTAAGTCACCGGACCTTATTAACGGTCTCCTTTCACCTCCTTTCCTGCTCTCTAGCAATGTTCTATCGTCTGTTTTCGTCTCCACTTTCAAATCCCACCCCCTCACCTCCTTTGCCCCCTCCTCTCGGCTCCTGACTCTTTCTGCAGCCTTTCTACTGCTACTCCTTGGCTCTTTCTTACTGCTGTCTTTCAGCCACACTACTGATCTTATTGTTGGAAAGATCTAAACCTAGCCTTCTCAGACAAGGGCAAAAACTTTCGGAGGTCCCGTGTGCAAGTTATGCACGCTAAAGATCCCTTGGTGGTCTAAAATGGATAAGAGTAGGCACCCCGGGCAAAATTCAAAATGTCCTACCAACTGAAAATGTTTGGTGTGTCCCGCGCGATCATGTGACCTTATGCAGTTGCGAGCGCCGTAAAACACTTACCAAAAAAAGTACCTTTCTCTTTCCCGGCTCGAACATATTTGAGGTGTGCTGACAAAATGAGTTACTTCTCGCTATCCACAAATGGAGATATTGGCCAAAAATCAATACAAAAGTCAAATTTGTCGAGTTTTTATTAATGCCATATTCTTTAACTATAACATGTCTTTCATTATTTCATATTAATAATTTGTCAAAACGTCACCTATAAGCATGATGAATATATCTTTTTCCATAAGGTTTGAATCCGAGAGTTAACTCATTTTGTCAGCACGCTTGACATATCGGTGCGACTTGTCAGGCAAGTGTCAACGTGACTTAAGCGTAATGAGCGTGTTTGATGTGCAGGTCGAATCCCGCCAGCGATTAGTTGATATTGGCCCGACAGTTTGATCGTTTCCCTCGGCAAGAAAAAACGGAGATAGGCGTTTGTAAATGAATGAAAGGCCAGGGAGGGCCCAAGGCTAATTGTTACTGTTTTGGGCCTGATATGAAGGGGATTGAAAGTGAATTTCTATTTCTATGTGGGTATGTGTGTGTGTGTGTGTGTGTGTGTGTGTGTGTGTGTGTGTGTTTGTGTGTGTGTGTGTGTTTGTG
>NW_004797524.1:53644-55620 GCF_000002075.1 Aplysia californica
ACTATTATTATTATTATCAACATTATTACTATTATTAGTATTATTGTTAAAGTGCGATAGGTCTATTCGGTCCCCCTACCCAAAACCACCTGACGCAGGTTTGTCTCGACAGTCCTGGTGATGGAGCTGGAAAACTTGTAAGGTTCTAAGGGTCAGTCAATAAGAGAATTATCTGAGAATACAACATTGTTCTGATTCATTAGCAGACACTATTGCCCACACCAAGGTGTTCTGATTACAACAACTGCATGGATCGGGAATGGTGAACAATGGTTAAATGAAGTTGTGCTTTTTTCACACACAAAAATAAAATATAAAAAAATCGAGGGATGAGTTGGATTTCTTTGTGATAAGGAAGACAGACTGTAGGCAAACGAGGCAGGGACACACCCAGAGTAACTTAGTAGGAAAGCATAATATGAAGAGAACAGGGGAAAAACGACTGTAGTCATAAACTGAAAATCGTGAGGGTACGTACCAATTTTGAACGCTTGTTGGCTCATACTCATAACAGTATTTCTGATCAACTGTTGGTTGATTATTGTTGTTAGATTTCCCATTCAACAACACTTAACAATAAACCACCAGTCAAACAAATATGAAGTTATGAGAGCACAAGCTTTTAAAATTGTCACCCTCACAATGTTCAGTTTGTGACCACAGTCGTTTTCCCCTCCTGTGTTCTTCCAATACAGATATACAGATGGGTGAAGAGGAAAGATCAGGATAACATAGAGTTTTTTTAGAGCATCCGAGCAAAGAAATAAATGAAGAACCATGATCGTCGATGTCTGTCGCAGATCTGGCACTGGATGAAGGGACACAGTAGAGACCGATCTTGTTCAAGTATTTGGGACACAGTAGAGACCGATCTTGTTCAAGTATTTGGGACACAGTAGAGACCGATCTTGTTCAAGTATTTGGGACACAGAAACTATTCCTACGAACTGTGAGGCCATTGTTCACAATATTTACGAATTCCCCCCCCCCCAACCCAAAAGGAAAGAAACAAAAAAAATCAACAACAAAATCCCAATCAAACAAAAACAATACAAAACAAAATCCCCCGTAAATAGTACATTTTTGTGCTTTTCAGAGACACAAGCGAGCGTATGTCGGATGAACACTGTATACTATAAGTAGATCTTGTGCGACATCATATTTAGTCGCTTTTAAGGACAAGCCGGCTAACTCAGATTTCGGGCGTTTCCAGAAATCTTGACTTACACCATTACAACTAATGAGTTGGACGACCCACATATGTAACCAGACATTGCCCTACCTATGACAGAAGATTGGTTTCATTGGTGTGTATATTTGTTTGGTTATAGAGAAAACTCTCCTTGTCTTTTAAAGACACTGAACAAGGAGCAAAAACTTTATCTTCAATTTTCTCAAAGCAGTATTTTTCGGGGTAGCCCCCTTGTGCTTAAAAGCGACCTTTTGTAAGTACATTTGTACATAATCAACACAGAGCGAACATGGCGGGGTGGCGTCGGTGGCCTTGTGGTTAGGCCACCGGACTCCTAATCGTGAGATCGCGGGTTCGGGGGTTCGAGCCTCAGCTCGGTCCGACGTTGTGTCCTTGGGAAAGGCACTTTACACGAATATACCATTTGGCTCGGTCCTTTCGGAGATGTACGTTCAACTCGGAGGCCCCGCCTCTTAAATAACCTAATAGTGTTGATAGGGACATTAAACCTATACCATAAAGTGCGCCTAGAAAAAGGTACCAAAAGTCGCCCCAAAACGTTATGAGCCATAGGTTGATAATGACAAAAATCACTTTTTGACCAAAATGTGCTTCCATTAAAAAATCACTTTGATGCTGACGATGAGGCTTTTGAGGCTGACGATGATGCTGATGCTGATGCTGATGATGAGGATGATCATTATCTCATCATCGTCATTTTCATCATTCTTATCATCATCATCATCATCATCATCATCATCATCATCATCATCATCATCATCAT
>NW_004797524.1:56934-57958 GCF_000002075.1 Aplysia californica
TATTACTATTATTATTATATTATTATTAGCGGCCTTTTACTTTATGAATACCGCAGGATGGCGCAACTTCACCCATGGGGGTGTGTGAGGCGGAGAAAATCTGTGTACCTTTTCCATGCTAGGGGAAACAATCTTTTTACAATATGGTATCAATATTGTTACTATTTTCTAGGTTGCTTCCCCTGACAAAGGTACAAAGCTTAAAGCATCATTCATTCATTCATCCGGTGCCTGATCTGTGACAGACATCTGCGATCATGGTTCTTCATGCATTCCTTTGCTCGGATGCTCTTTAAAAAAGCTAGGTTTCCCTGATCTTTCCCTGTTACCCATCTGTTTAGGTTCCCTAAGTATGTTGCTCTAGGCCTACCCCTGCCTCGTTTACCTTCAATTTTGCCAATGAGAGCTAGATGTTCAAGACATTTATGTCTATTTAGATGTCCCAAAAACTGATCGTTTATAACAGTGAACGTCCCATATGACCTTCATCAAGCACTACCTCATTTGATTTCTTTTCCTTCCACGATATTTTAAGCAGTCTTCTAAGAAACCACATTTCTGTTGCTTCTATTTATATTCACTGTCTTTAGTGGTTGTCCAGCATTCACAGCCATATAGAAGGGTTGACTAAACATAGCATTTCAGAACTTTCATTTTGGTAGTCATTGAGATGTTTCTATTTTTCAGGATTGAGCTCATTTTATTCAAACTAGCCTTAGCCATTGCAATTCTCTGCTTTATTCCTGTGGAACATTTATAGGCATCAGATGTTATTATGTCCTAGATATTTAAAACTGTTGGACTTGTTAGTATAAAATACGCACATGCTGTTTTATGATGGGTTATCGAAGACATCGCAATCAAATTGACCTGAACCAAGAGAAAATTCGGGAGGACGCGTGTTTCATTTAGGAGGGAAAGAGTGAAAGCTAGGTGAATGAAGTTTGTCTATGAGTGTCTCTGTGTGTGTTTGCGTGTGTGTGTGTGTGTGTGTGTGTGTGTGTGTGTGTGTGTGTGTGTGTGT
>NW_004797524.1:58737-60040 GCF_000002075.1 Aplysia californica
CCAGGTCCAATCATGAAAATGAGGCCCGCAGTACCTGTGCCAATACCGAACTGAAACACAGTAATAACAATAACAATAATAATAATAACAAAAATAATATTGATAATCATAAAAGAAAAAGTACAATTTTTTGGGGTTTACCGACGTCCCCCCGCCCCCACCCCCTTTTTTTTAAAACAGCAAGCTCTATGCGCTTTAAAATCTATATCATTATTATCCCAGCATACGCTGCTAAGATGATAGTGAAAGGAAGAGAAATCAAATGAGGTAGTGCTTGATGAAGCCCACGTGGGACGATCGCTGTTAAAAACAATCAGGAAACGACAAATGCAGTTTTGGGGACACCTGAATAGACATAAAGGTCTTGAACATGTAGCCCTCACTGGAAAAATTGAAGGCAAACGAGGTAGGGGTAGGCCCAGAGCAACATACTTAGGGAACCTAAACGCATGGGTAACGGGGAAAGATCAGGGAAACGTAGCTTTTTAAAGAGAATCCGAGCAAAGGAATGAATGAAGAACCATGATCGCCGATGTCTGTGGCAGATCTGGCACTGGGTGAATAAGCTAAAACATTCAGAAACATTCTCGGCTTCCGAAGAAACATAGATTGCAAACAGCTGATTAAGTGTTCAAACATTAACAAACTGACGAGATCTGTCGCTGTCTCTAGACGAGTATACATTCCCTGGATGAAGTGAGGAAAATTCGTGTTAAGGGTCTTTCCAAAGCAACAGTGGAATCCACAGGGAGCACGAGGCAGGGGTAGGCCACGGGAAACATGGAGGAGATGTGTGGAAAGGGACATGAGAGAGATGAAGCTCACTTGGAAAAAGCTAGGAAGGATGGCCCAGGGCAGAGATAAATGGAAAGAGCTCGTATGTGGCCTATACCCTGCCAGGGGTGAAAGGCATTGATGATGATGATGCCTTTCCCAAGGACACAACGCCGGGCCCAGTACGGGGTTCGAACCCACTACCTTTCGACGGTGCTCCCAACAGCCCAATCACTCGGCCATGGACGTACTATTAAACAAATCGATGGTGCTCCGAAAAAAAACCCAATAAGTGTCACCAGAAAGAAGCTGTCCAACCCTTGAAATAACATTTTTTCCCCTTATTCAGGTGCTTCGTTGTTGCACGCGGAAGACCTGAGTTCGATTCCTGAATGGGGTGAAAATCTTATAGAGCATATCGTTCATCATTCTGCTGGGATGTAGTATCGCTCTCAGCCTTGACAAGCAAGGTTGGTAAGTTGGCCACAGAAAACACGATCTAAGCTGTGTCGGCCGGGGGGTTGGGGGA
>NW_004797524.1:62284-64736 GCF_000002075.1 Aplysia californica
GAGCAGAGTAAGCCTGATTCCAGGTTGGAACTTCTCTGTTGACATCCACCTCTTGGCGCTCATTTGACCTTATGCAGTTGCGAGCACAGTAAAACCTTACTTAAAACTAAGAGACAGCTTACCTATACGGACAAATGTAGGTCTGGTAGATATCATAGACAATGACCGAGGACACTCCCATGATCTCGCCAGAGCCCGTGGACATGGTCAACATTGTCAGCATTGTCAGCATCAGGATAGATCCCTGCTTGCCCAGGGCTTTCTCTGACATGAACGTGGATACAATGCCTGAGGAGGAGGGAATGAGTGAGTGAGTGAGCGAGTGAGTGAGTGAGTGAGTGAATGTGTGATATTGTCAGCATCAGGATAAATCCCTGTTTGCCCAACGTTTTCTCTGACATGAGGGTAGATATGATGCCTGGGGAGGAGGGAATGAGTGAGTGAGTGAGTGAATGAGTGAGTGAGTGAGTGAGTGAGTGAGTGAGTGAATGAATGAATGAGTGAGTGAGTGAGTGAGTGAGTGAGTGAGTGAGTGAATGAGTGAGTGAGTGAGTGAGTGACATTGTCAGCATCAGGATAGATCCCTGCTTGCCCAGGGCTTTCTCTGACATGAACGTGGATACAATGCCTGAGGAGGAGGGAATGAGTGAGTGAGTGAGCGAGTGAGTGAGTGAGTGAGTGAATGTGTGATATTGTCAGCATCAGGATAAATCCCTGTTTGCCCAGGGCTTTCTCTGACATGAAGGTCGATACGATGCCTGAGGAGGAGGGAATGAGTGAGTGAGTGAGTGGGTGAATGAGTGAGTGAGTGAGTGAGTGAGTGAGTGAGTGAGTGAGTGAGTGAGTGAGTGAGTTTGTGAGTGAGTGAATGAATGAATGAATGAATGAAGGAATGAATGAATGAATGAAAGAATGAATGGATGAATGAATGAATATGACATATTGTCAGATATAACGATGTATAATGTGTCATGACGCGGTGGAATCAGGCGCTCTCTCGATGTTTGAGCACATGGGGTTATTTGTATCATTATAAAGCTTGTTTATTTGTCTTGCTTTCGTTGGAAAAGAAATAAAAATCTTTCTTGAATAGGAGTCGAGATATTTGCAATTGAGGGAGATGGTGTTGCTTGGTTTTAAAGTAAAATTAGCGAGAAAATGTCTGAAAAAGTTTGGTGACTACCAAAGCTTGAGAGTACTTGGAAAAAGCAAATGCACATCTTTTGTGCCTTTGATCTACGTTTATTAGTAAAATCCACTAATGAATGCGTTTTTAAATGAACATCAAAGGTGTTGAGTCAGAAAAAGAAAATTCGATAAAAAATTGCCCAACGTCCATAAAAATGCAGATTTCTTTGATTTCATGGTTTCGACAGGCGTCTGTTTCATCACGCTGCCTCACATATATTATGTCAAACATAACGATGTATATTAATATGTCAGTCATAACGTATATTAATATGTCAGACATAATGTATATTAATATGTCAGACATAATGTATATTAATATGTCAAACATAACGTATATTAATACGTCAGACATAACGTATATTAATATGTCAGACATAATGTATATTAATATGTCAGTCATAACGTATATTAATATGTCAGACATAATGATGTATATTAATATGTCAGACATAATGATGTATATTAATATGTCAGACATAACGATGTATATTAATATGTCAGACATAACGTATATTAATATGTGTCACGACGCGGTGGAATCAGGCTCTCGTCAATATTTTGGCATATGAGTTATTGGTATCATCTTAAAGCTTGTTCGTTTGTCATTATCTCGATAAAAGAATTTCCCATCTATCTTCCATAGAAGTTAAACTATTTCGAATTGAAGTAGGCGGGGGAAACCTGGTTTCAGAATTAAAACTAACCAGAAAATGGCTTCCAGAGTTTGGTGACTTTCAAAACTTGAGAGTCCTTAAGAACTGCAAAATTGCATTTTATGTACCATTAATCAAAGTTTTTCAGTAAAATCCACACTGAATTGTTTTTCTAATAATAAAAGATAGCCTTTAGATCGCATTTTAAAAAATATATACTAAAAGTGTTAAGCCAAAAAAAAATTCAATTAAAAAATGCCAAACCACCGGGAAAATGCCAAGTTTTTTCAATTTCATTGTTTTGACAGGCGTCTGATTTCACCACGCTGCCACACATAATATTATGTCAGTCGTAACGATGTACAACCCAGAAACTGACCCGAGTTGACCTGCGCCTCACTGAGCAGACTGTCTGGGTCAGTGGCGCTGACCGCTAGATACGTCACACCCGCCGCTGTGCCGATGGTGGCCGGGACGGAGAACCAGATGAAACCGCCCAGGAGGAAACCCAGGGCTCCCTGGAGAGGGCGCGCGGCGATACGGCTCTGCCAGCTGGCCTGGTCACAGTACGTGATGCTGGTCACCAGAAATATACCTGTAGGTGGGGG
>NW_004797524.1:65055-68412 GCF_000002075.1 Aplysia californica
GGGAGAAGTCGGCCTCCAAAATGATCTAAGTTGTGCCAATGGACAGAGTAACACTTACATTTATTTAACTCTTTATCTCTGTGGGGCGTAAACCCACTACACCGGGGCCTTTTTTGGTGCTAAATCTAAAAATGACTAAAACGTCATTAAATGGGTAATTAAATGGAAACTACTCAACCTATGTTGATAGTTCTTCATCTAATGAATGAACTTCCGGTAAAAGAAACCCGTTTGCTGCAATTGCCGAAAAGTAATTAGATGTCAAAGTCGTCGAAAAGGAATGTGCCCGAGCCGCTGTCAGCGACTCACCGACACAGTGGTTCCGACCACGAGCCGCAGGGCTGGGCTTGTCGTAGATAAAGAGTTAAAGTTTTCGTTTGGAAAGTGGCATGACATTATGATGTGAAGAGTTGTACTTACTGCTGAGTCCGAAGATGACAGCGCCCTCTGAGAGGAAGGTGAAGTAACTGCCGTCTGTGTTTCCCTCCACGTCAGGCAGACAGTTGACTTTGTTGTAGATCTCCTCCAAGTCACCGAACGGCAAATCGTCCTAGGAAAAAAAGAAGAGGAGACGATATTTATTTATTGTTAGTACCAGAAAAAAACCATTGTTTATATTATTAGAAATAACATGGTCCATAAGAGAAATTAAACTGTATACATAAAAAGAAGCAGAGTTGTTATTTGAATTTGAAATGAAAATGTTGATATCATAAACAACAATGATTATATTATGGTCGCTTTTAAGGACAAGCGGGCTAACCCAGATTTCCGGGGTTTCCAGAAATCTTGACCTACACCAAAAGTGGGCATTGCCCTACCTATAGGAGAAGTTTGGTTTCATTGGTGTGTATATTTGTTTGGTTATAGAGAAAACTCTCCTTGTCTTTTAAAGAAACTGAATAAAGGTTAATAAAAAATGACCCTCGATTTTCTCAAAACAGCTTTTTGTTCGGGATTGCTCCCTTGTGCTTAAAAGTGATCATATTATGAACGACATTGTTCATGAAAGAAGTAAAACTGTTTACATATTAAGAAACAGAGTTTATTGTTGGAATTTGAAATGAAAATATTGATATCAGAAACGGCAATGTATTAAAATCGACATGTTGTTACTCACCAGATAGAATATATTGACCAATGTTGTTACTCACTAGATAATAGATTACCACCCCCCCCCCCCCCAAGGGCAGTGCCACTGACTAAAGTGTCTTTGAGCCATTCCCAAACGGGGGATATTAACATGTTCTTATGCACAGTAGAATTGTTAATGGGCTGATTTATCCATGTCGTGCTCATGCTGTTTGGGAACAACACAGGGGGAACTGCTGCTTTTTCTTTCCTCATCCTTACTTTCGTCATTTTTCATCTACTTCTTTTGTATGTTTGTCACTCTCTTGTGAACTGCTATTTCCGGGGTGCCTGATGGTCGAAGCAGACTTTGTGCTGTTGAGGCTGGAGAGGTGAGCAGAGTAAGCCTGATTTCCTGTTTGGACTTCTCTGTTGGCATCCACCCCTTGGCGCTCATATGACCTTATGCAATTGCGAGCGCCGTAAAACCTTACTAAAACAAACAAATAGAGCCTGTCGACCAATGTTGTTAGACACCGGATAGAAGATATTGACCAATATTGCTGCAACTACTCACCAGAATAAACATATTGACCAATCCTAATTCCTCACCAGCAGATAGAACATAATGAAGCAGTGTTGTTGTAAATACTAATCGGTGTTGTTACTCACCAGATAAAAAATATTAAGTAGTGAGGGCTGTTGCAACTACTCACCAGATAAAACATGCTGAGCACGAGATAGCTGAGCACGACAAAGGTGGTGAGCGCGTTGAAGTAGCTCACGTAAAAGGTAGAGCCGAGACCTCCGATGAAGGAGTAGCTTCCACACAGCGTCACGAGCACCAGGATACAGAACTCCGGGGACGCGTCTTTCGTCGTCGACTGGAGGAGAGAAATACAGGTGGAAAAAAATTAATACATAAATACATAAACGTGAACGAATAGATAAATAAATACATGAATACATGAATTCAAAAATAAATAAATACGTAAATGAATGAATGAATGAATGAATGAATGAATAAAGAAATGAATGAATTAATTAATTAATTAATTACTTCTCCGCCATCTGCCCCCACCCCCTCACTTCCTTTATCCCCTCCTCTGGGCTCCTTACTCTTTCTGCAGCCTTTCTACTGCTACTCCTTGGCTCCTTCTTACTGCTGTCTTTCAGCCACATCCCTGATCTTCTGGTAGGAAAGATCTACACCTAGCCTTCTCAGAGAAAGACGAAACATCTCGGAGGTCCTGTGTGCAAGTTGCGCACATCAAAGATCCCTAGGTGGTCTAAAATCGATAAGAGTAGGCTTCGGCCGCCTCCCGGCCCAAATTCAAATTTTCCCACCAAGTGAAAATGTTAATGTGTCCCGAGCGCTCATTTGACCTTATGCAGTTGCGAGCGCCGTAAAACACTTACCAAACATTTAAAGACAAGGGGTACCCACCTGTACCACCGCCACACCTCCCACCAGTATAGTCGACAGTATGAGCACATTCACCAACAGGGCGAAGAAACAGAACACTGAGTGGGCCGGCCGTCCAAAACGCGCCAAAATAACCTGTGGAGAGAGAACATGACGATAGAATAAATACATAAGTGAAAAACTGACCCCCACACACACACACACACACACACACACACACACACACACACACACACACACACACACACACACCCCCCCCCACAAAAAACACAAACAAACAAACAATAAACAAAACAAACAAAAATTGCAACAACAAAAAAACTACAAAAAAGACAATAAATATACCCAGGAGCAATAGAAACCTTCCACTTTGTTTTTTTGTAACTGTGCCCTTGTTCACTTGAGTAAGTAAGGATACAACGGCATTAAAACACATTCGGACATCGAGCAAGGCGGCCTTATAAGGACCAACGTTTGCCATCTTTCCAATAATTACGCTTGCACTGACTGGGCCTAAGAGGAAGCTCCCAAAACGACATTAACATTGTATGTACAACGACTGGGACAAGCTTTAATTCAAGAGTGGAATGGACTGCCACAACAATTTAATTAAAATAAGAAAGAAAAACCTGACTCGATCAAGGCGCAGAACATGCCAGGCTTGCATCACTGCTAGGGGCTACAATGCCCGCTACTGATGTGGAATTTTTAAATAAATGGCCACCTACCTGTACGTAAGTCTTGGCGCCCGGGGCACGGGTCTTAAACTTGAAGGACAGTAGCGGGAACAGGGCTAGGTTGATCAGAGAACACACACACATACACATACACACACTCTCTCTCTCTCTCTCTCACACACA
>NW_004797524.1:68512-70724 GCF_000002075.1 Aplysia californica
ACACACACACACACACACACACACACACACACACACACACACACACACACAAACAGCCAACACCCACCTGTAAGTAAGTCTTCGCCCCCGGGGCCCGAGTTTTGAACTTAAAAGACAGTAGCGGGAACAGAGCCAGGTTGATGAGGGCCCCGCTACAGTACCAGAAACATCCGGCGATACCGAACTGGGGATGGAAAAAAAACATCAAGTTTTTAAAACGTCTCAGGACGCGGTGGAATCAGAAAGTCGGTGGAGACGAAAGCAGACGACGGAACATTGCTACAGAACAGGAAATGAGGTGAGAGGAGATAATCTTAGAGGAGAAGAGGAGAAAAAAATTCCGTCGCTACCCGGATTCGAAACCGGGACCTTTGAATGAGAGGCCAACACCTTAACCTCTAGGCGAAGAGAGCCCCCGAGCAGTCAAAGAGACCCTCAAAAAGCACAATATGACGATCCAAGTAGCAACACACCTGGCCCACGTCCAAGAATTACATCTCAACCAAAGATCGTACATGGCAAGATATTTCACTCTTCTCTTTGAGCCAATTTAAAAAAGTGTCCTAAAAATCTGGTGGCGTCCTCTTCGAAAAAAGCTTTGCGAACAGAGTTACCCTACTTGTGTGAAAAACAATAAAAGTGGAACTAACAAACTGTGCTATTTCCATTCTTCTTCTGGAGAAACGAAAGAGAGCTTCAAAACCTTGACCATCTATAATTTATTTATGGAGGCATCAGCCATCCGTGTCCAGGTGCTGTTTTAGCCAGAGCTTCAAAACAAAGACTGCAGCGCCATCTGAACCAATGCCCGGACTCCCACGGACCTTTTTTTTGGCCGAGTGAACTATCTTGTTATACACGATCTTTGATCTCAACTCGACACCTCGTGGTATAAAAGGAAAGAACAAATAAAGCAGTAAAATACGGTAAGTTGTACAGAGAGTAAAGCCCGATTCGACTCAGATAGACCATTACCTCAGCGGGCGGTGCCTCTGTCCAGTAGAAATACAAAGGAACAAAGACGAAGGAAGGGAAGTCAGAAAGACAGAAACTGTTCACCACAATCACCTCAGAATTACAACGTTCTTTCTGTGCAGTACCTAGTTTTGAAGAAATCAATGTTAAAAGATTTAGAGTTTCAAAATACGTCAATCTTTTTCGAATGCAGTTCTTTGAATAACTTGATAACGACTCCGAATAATCTTACGATTTTGATTGTGCAGACAGAACATTTGGTTTCTGACCTCGTCCTCTTAATAACTCAAAACAGCCATAAATGTCAGATAAAACTTTGTAATTTTATGGTATACCAATGTAACCCCCCCCCCCGGGCTACGTTTCCCTGATCTTTCCCCGTTATCACTGCTTAGAATTTTTCCGTGAGCCATCATCCCCCCTCGGGTACGATTGTCACTTTTCATGGAATGACCCGCTTTCCACAATTTTGGCGCAGGGTATGATCACCCCTTGCCAGCCTGAAAACATCTTAATGACCACCAGAATGAAAGTTCTGAAATGCAAGGTATGGTCAGTCCTTCTATATGGCTGTGAATGCTGGACAATCACTAAAGACAGTGAAAATAAAATGCAAACAACAGAAATGTGGTTTCTTAGGAGACTGCTGGGAATACCGATGAAGGAAAAGAAGTCAAATGGGGTAGTGCTTAATGAAGCCCATGTGGGACGCTCATAGTTAAAAAGAAGTTGGAAACGACAAATGCCGATTTTGGGACACCTGCAAAGACATAAGGGTCTTGAACATCTATCTCTGATTTGCAAAATTGAGGGCAAACGAGGAAGGGGTAGGCCCAGAGCAACCGACTCAGGGAACCTAAACAAATTGGTGACGGGGAAAGATCAGGGAGCATCCGAGCAAAGGGATGAATGGAGAACCATGATCGCCGATGTCTGTCGCAGATCTGGAACTGGAAGATGATGATGATGATGATAATGATGATGATGATGAGATAATGCTGCTGCTGCTGCTGCTGCTGCTGATGATGATGATGATGATGATGATGAGCTGGCCTACCTTGACAGCGACTGTGACACTCTGCATGAGGTCCCCGGGCCACAAGAGCTGCGCGGCGATAGTCACAGCGGTCAGTGAGGTGGACACATTGCCGCCGGCGTCAAAGCTGGAGTCTACGTTGTTGACGTCCTCGAAGATATACCGTCTGTTGGTGGAGAAGGTAGGAGAGGGGGTGAGTGA
>NW_004797524.1:72070-81435 GCF_000002075.1 Aplysia californica
AATAGTAATAATAATAATGATAATAATAATAATAACAATAATAATAATAATGCATAGATAGCATTGGTATAGCGAAAAATCCCTCTCGACAGCAAGCTCAACGCGCTTTGCAACCTACACTCAAGAAATAAGAGTATGTGGAAAGGGATCATGATAGAATCCTGACTGTTAATATCCCCCCCCCCTTGACACTGACAGAAGCCCGCCTCCTAAATGATCTCATTTGTGTCGATATTGGCGTAAGAACATCACGTCCATTACAAATACAGCTTTGTAGATTATATTGGAGGGTGTTTGCAGGGAAACAAGATCCTTCACAAGGATCGTCAGTTTATCTGGAAGTAACAAAAAGTAAAGTAAAGTTGTTCCCGCATCCGATCCGGACATTGGGGATTGCCTTGTTAGTGAGACAACTTCCTGGGCCTTCGGCATATTGTGGTAGGGTGGCCAGTTCCTTTCCACACCACCTTTACTTTCCCAACTCGAGGTCAGGTACCCATTACTGCTGGGTGGGGAAGGGGGGGGGGCGAAAAGAATCCGCGTCCGAACCGAGGCTCGAACCCGGACTTTCCGCAATACAAAGCGAATATTCCCATCTTAAAAACTATCGTGATAAGACCACTGACAGTAACATCTAATAAAGGTCGAACAATAGAACTGAACGCAGGCGATGGTTCTGAATGTTCACCCTAACAACACATATTATATGACACAAGACCATGTTTGAGACTGATTAAACCCGTCGGCTGATAACAGAATGCATCGTTCCATTTAGATAATGTTATTTATACAATAGTGTCACGACGCAGTGGAATCAAGCGCTAGTCAATTTGTGGGCGTGTGGAGTAACTGATATCGCCTTCCTCTTGGTGAAAAATATCCATTTATGTTGGATAGAAGTGGAAATTTGCGATTGAAGGAGGTCAGGGTTGTCTGGTTTTTAGAGGACAAATTAGCCAGAAAATGGCCGCCAAAGTTTGGTAACTTCCAGAGCCCGAGAGTCCTTTGAAACTGAATATTTACATTTCATGTGCCTTTAATCAATGTTTTTCAGTACAACCCACACAAACATGTGTTTTTAAATGGACATAAAAGATGCTGAGCCAAAAAAAAAAAATTCAGAAGAAAAAAAACTACAGCCCATCGGCCAAAAAAATGCTGATATCTTGGATTTCATTATTTTGACGAGCGCCTGATTTCACCACGATGCCCCACCAATGTTGATCAAAAACATGGACAGTTTAGTTGACAGCCCGAGGTATGAAGTACATGATCAGATAGCTAGTGGGAATTCGAATTTAAAAAATAATAAATAGTTGAGTAAACTGCTCTTTGTGCGTGTATCTCTCCGCCTTTCAGTTTTATAACTGTTACAAAACTTTACTGTACATTTTATTGAAAGTCTTCTTTCACTAAAAAAAAAAAAGTAATCGAAAACATATACATGCCAATTACTTTTTAAAACCACAATACAGAGACTCTACCCACATGGTAGGTCAAGATAGTGGATTTTGACCCTCTGATCTCCCTCAAAAACGTTCTAACACTTTTGTTCATTTAACAAACCAAGCTATTCAAAGTGGTTAGGCTACCGGACTGGTAATCGTGATGTTGTGGGTTCGGAGGTTCAAGCCACGGGCCCGACGTTGTGTCCTTGGGAAAGGCACTTTACACGAATTTTCCTCACTTCACCCAGGTGGGAATGGGTACCTGGCCATAGACAGCGAAAGATCTTGTCAGTATTAGTGTTTTAACGCCTATAAATGGCTGCATGCACTGTATGCTTCCCAGGAGGTTGAGCTTGTTTCAGAATGCTCTCAGGTCTGCTGGGGTAATAGTATAGATTGTGAAGCGCATAGAGCTTGCTGTTGAGCGGGGATTTGCTCTATACAAATGATATCAATTATTATTATTATTATTATTATTATTATTATTATTATTATTATTATTATTATTATTATTATTATCATTATTATTATTATTATTATTATTATTATTTTTATTATTATTATTTAATATATATATATATATATATTATTATTATTATTATTTTTATCATCACCATTAGACCTACTCCAATAATGTCACAACAGTCAGTAAAGATTCCTCCAACTGACCAGTGGTCTTCATTCTCGTTATTAATTATTGCAAATTCGATCTTGAAAGCTAATAATTATTATTTCTTCCGCAACGGCAATACTAGAAACATGAGAAAGTGTTTTCTCACACAAAAATGGACTTCCTTACTCAGATGCACACAAACGTATTAAATAATAATATGATCTTTTTGTACGTTCTGTTTTGCAGCTATGAAAATAAAACAAAACAGAAAGAAAGAAACAAACCCCCCAAAAAATGGTAGAGGCGAAGAACAGGTTTGTACTTCTGAATTTCTCTCTCCCAAACATAATTTCCTTCCTTCAAAACATGAGACAGACCTTTCACCCTTCTCCGAAGTCATCCCTAACGGGTTTCTTATTTTATTTAGAAATCCTAAGAAATAATCAGGTCTAAGGATTATTTTATAGTCGCTGAAGTAAAATTTCTTTTGTTCAGAGCATAACATGCACATTGGGATTAACTTAACCTTATCCGTACGTCGTGTTCTACTATGGTATCCATACGACGTGGGGAACTCTGTGCCACGCCACCACTTTCCAAAGACGAAATTTACTCGTTAATCTGATCCGTACGCTTTGCATTGCAGTTTGTCAAAATGATTTTTTGAGAAATACTGAAATTTTCAAAGAGGTCTTCGTACTAGAAGTAGTTTAAAAAGTGAAGAATACAACCCCGGGGGTACAAAATGACCCCAGGGCGTACGTATAGGGTTAAAAAGACAAATTGTCCCTCCAAGAAATCAATGGCTACAAACCCTCCATCCCAACCCAAGAGGAAAAAAACCCCACACAAACAAAAGCAAAACGAACCCCCCAAAAACAAACAAAACAAATAACAAAAATTCACCTAATAATATTGTTTATAAAAATAAACGTATCTGCCCGTGTTCTATTGTGTGTGTGCATGTGTGTATCTGTGTGTGTGTGTGTGTGTGTGTGTGTGTGTGTGTGTGTGTGTGTGCATGTGTGTGTCTGTGTGCGACTGTGTGTGTGTGTGTGTGTGTGTGTGTGTGTGTGTGTGTGTGTGTGTGTGTGTGTGTGTGTGTGTGTGTTGGAGGTGGGGAGAGGGGGGGGATCAAAGGGCTTACACTTGATGACTATTTGAACGACCCGCGGCCGCTTGGAGCGTGGAGTAACTTCTAGCCTCCGATATAATTTATTATATTGCGTTTTTAGACATACCTCAAGTGGCGGAGCGTTTAGTGCGCTCGTCTCCGAAGCGGAAAGTCAGGATTCGAGCCTCGGTTCGGACACGGATTTTTCTTTTTCGCCTCCTCCTGCCCACCCAGCAGTAATGGGTACCTGACTTCAAGTTGGGGAAGTAAAGGCGGCGTGGAAAGGAACTGGCCACCCTACCACAATATGCCGAAGGCCCAGGAAGTTGTCTCACTAACAAGGCAATCCCCAATGTCCGGATCGGATGCGGGAACAACTTTACTTTACTTTATAGGTATACAAAAAAATTTTAAACCCCAAAAAACTATATTAAAAAATCATAAAAAGATCGCAGGATTCCTGCAGTACTCACATATCTCTGTCTCCAAAAGCGGAAGTAACATTGCATTTAACGTCAGCCGTTTCAGCCAATGACAGCATCGATGACAGCGTCGTCAGAAGTACAAGAGCCGTTGTCATGGTTACCTTCCCTAACATGTTGTTTATCGTAGTCGTCGATGGGTATTAATCAAAATGCCAGCCTCTCGCTGGGCTTCTTTTTGCTGTTGTTGTCAGCACGTGGTCTGGAATAGACGTGAATGTGTCAATAGTCAACAACAACAATCAAAAAAAGAACTGTATCTGTTCCGCGCAATTTACCGTTCACTGCGCGTTTTAATGATCGTTTGTTTGTTTCATTTATGTGAGCTCTTCAGATTCATCTTAATTTTAATTTCAATTTTCATATTTTTAAACCTTTAAAAATACATGTGAATGTTCCTTTATGTGGGTAAACGAATAAATATGGAAGTGAATTTGTTTAAAAAAATATTCTAAAAATATTAAATGAATTAAACGTACTTTGTGAACTTTGATTTTGATACGTGGCATTTTATCATTCTTGTGAGCTCTTCAGTTTCACAGATTGATTTTAATTTTAATTTCAACTTTCGTATTTTTACACTTTTAAAAATATCTGTGAAAATTCCTTGATGTGAGTAAAAGAATAAAGATGGAAGTGAACTTTAAAAATAATAATTTTGAAAATATGAAGTAAATTAAACGTACTTTGTGAACTTTGAGTTTGATACCTGGCATTGTATCATTCTTGTGAGCTCTTCAGTTCCATACGTTGATTTTAGTTTTTAGTTTTAATTTTCATATTTTTACATTTTTGAAAATGTATGTGAATATTCCTTAATGTGAGTAAAAGAATAAAGATGAAAGTGAATTTTTAAAAAAATTATTTCAAAAATATAAATTATTAACGCAATCTGCAGATTGCCGAGCAAGTATACGATCGTTATAACGCGCTGATTGGTAAGTTGCGTGGAACATATCCATTTGTGAAAATGAGCTCAATCCTGTAAAATAGAAACATCTCAATGGCTACCAAAATTAAAGTTCTGAAATGCTATGTATGGTCAACTCTTCTATGTGGCTGTGAATGCTGGACAATCACTACAGACAGTAAAAAAATGTGGTTTCTTAAAAGACTGCTGAGAATATCGTGGAAGGAAAAGAAATCAAATTTTAATGAGGTAGTGCTTGATGAAGCCTACGTGGGAGGCTTACTGTTAATCAGGAAACGACAAATGCAGTTTTGGGACACCTGAATAGACATAAGGGTTTTGAACATCTAGCTCTCACTGGAAAAATTGAAGGCAAACGAGGCACGGGTAGGCCCAGAGCAACCTACTTAGGGAACCTAAACAAATGGGTAACGGGGAAAGATCAGGGAAACGTAGCTTTTTTTTTAGAGCATCCGAGCAAAGGAATGAATGGAGAACCATGATCGCCGATGTCTGTCACAGATCTGGCACTGGATGAATGAATGGAGAATCATGACCGCCGATGTCTGTCACAGATCTGGCACTGGATGATGATGCCAGATATATTATTATACATCGCTATGTCTTACATTTATATTTTACATCATTTTGTCTGACATAATATTATACATCGTCATGACCGCCGATGTCTGTCGCAGATCTGGCTCTAGATGATCCGCTTGTGAGGAGGGCTGACTAATTAAGCTACGTCTCTCAATCCACGAATGGAGATATCGGCCGTAAATAGACACATCAAAGCTGTAGATGTTAAACTGATGCTATTTTCGTCAAGTTTAGTTAGTTTATCTCTTATCATTTCATATAACAAATATTTCAACCGCAACCTACCGATTTTATGTGTCTATCTGTTTCATTTGGAGAATATTGTAACAACAGGCAAGTTTGATGGAAAAAGAGGCAGATGCAGACAGAGGGAAAAGATACTGGACAAGTTGACAACATGGCTGGGAACAGCAAGAACGACAGACACCATCGCTGCAAAGCAAGACAGAGTGAAGTGGAGGTCCATGATGGCCCACGCCAGTCGGCAAGGCACCGGATGAGGATGATGATCTGTATCATAGTTTTAGTTCTAATGAGAGTTTTACGGCGTTCGCAATTACACACGGACATATGAGAACGCGAAACACAAGTTGGCTGCATTCGCAACAGTTCACAGCACGGCTTGTGTCTGTGTTTTATTGAGCAAAAAAGAGGCAGCATACGCCACATTTACTACAAAACTGTCCACCTTTGTTATTTGTGAACATTTTCCATTTACGGGTTCGTTGTCTCATAATATATGAAACATAAATAGGCATGCCTGCCGTGAATTGTGTATAATAATATTTCTTTGGGAGTTTTTAGTTGAGTTTTTTTTTGTTGGTTTTTTTTTGTTGTAGTGTTGTACGGCGCTCACAACTGCATAAGATCATAGGAGCGCCGGGGACACATTCAACATTTTCAGTATGTAGGAAATTTTGAATTTTGCCCGGGTGGCAGCCTAAGCCTACTCTTATCGATTTTGGACCACCAAAGAATTTTTAACGAGCGCAACTTGCACACCGGACATCCTAGATTTTTCGTCCTTGTCCGAGACGGCTAGGTGTAGATCTTTTCTACCAGAAGATCAGGGAGGAATTGTGTGTCTAATAATTAGATTGAAACTGAAAATAAATGGAAACACTTTCTAATGTTAACCTTGAACAGATGGACAGACGAAAGAACACTGCCATGATTTTATACAAATAGTACTAGACAAAGGAGGTCAGAGGTGTTTAACAAATTTTAAAAAGAATAATAATAATAATAATGATAATAATAATAATAATATAATATTTTAAAAAAATAATCATAATAACAAATAGCATTTATACAGCGCATTTCTATTTTCTACCAAAAAAAAGCTCAATACGCATCACATCGAAAAAGACAACACACCTTTAAAATTAATCGACATGCGTGTTTGTAAAACAAAGTAATATGCATCTATAAAATATCTATGTATAATGTGTGTAAATATATATATGTATAATGTGTGTAAAAATATATATGAGAAAAGCAAGCAAGCAAACTCAATATAAAAAGAAAAAAATATCATAAAGCGAACTGAAGTAGACATCAGCGATCGTGGTTTGTCACTCATTTCTCTGTCTAGATTCTCTCCTAGTACTCACACTCTCATGATTAATTTTCCTTGTCTCCCATCTGTCAGGGTTTTCTAAGCAATTATTCATTTACAATGTACCCTGAATCTAGCTAAGTGAAAATGATTGATAAAATTGGAACAAAAATCAAAAATCAAAACAAAACCGAAACAAAATTAAAAAATTTTAATAAACAAAAACTTTTAAAAAACAACAAAAGAGATCAGAATTGCATCAATACGAAATTAGAATGAAAAGAAAAGATAATACTTAAAAATAAACTGCGCTTTTAAAAAAAAGTAACAGGTAAATATCAAGATGGAAACCTATACCATAGACCAAAAACAAAAAACCACCAAAAACTTACAGAAAAATTCTTTTCCTCACAAGTTTGAGAAGTTAACAGCGCCAGTATTTATAGACCAGAATATCCCCACCTACATCACCACTCACCGATATACTGACATATTTATAACTGGCTTTCACTCGAAAATCATCATCAAGAAGAATCAAATCAAGCCGAGGTTTGGTCTAGATTTCCATTTGGACGCCATGAAAAACAACCATGAACTTTGACCCTATTTCCTTTCTGTGGTTCGTACGTTCTGATTACTGTCTGTAGATCGAGCTGGTGGTACGGATTTTTTGAGTGCAGCGGGCAACTGCTGACTCTTATCAACACAGGCTTTATCACTTTCACTGTTATACTATCTCAATTGTTTTTGTTCTTTTTTTTTAACGATTTTGGGTGCCCAAAGAAGAGCATAATTCTAAAGGTCATTCTTTCGTAATACAAGGCAAATGAGAAATACCCTCATCCCCCCCCCCCCCAATTTTTTTTTAAATTTAAAAAAATTAAAATTCGACAAAATACAAAACACCTGGTAAATAATGTACAAAAACATCTATCCAGCATCTCCGTATGAAAATAGATACACATGGACATTTTAAAACTTCTCAAAATACATGTCGAATATTAAATATGTTATGAAGTAACTTTGTTGTTTTGTCTTTTTTGAAAAATGCAAAAATCGCGACGTGATTCGCGGACCCCCAAAATGCCAAGAATCATACGGAGAATATAAGTACATTACATTACATACTATTTATATTGCTGTCTTTTATTTCTCCTTCTTTCTTGTGTTTTAATTTGTTGGTGTGTTAATTTTTCTTTTAAAAAATGTTGAGATGATTTTTTTTCTTTCCTTGTGTTTATACAGCGTAATGTCATTTAATTTGATTCTGTGCCTACCCTTTTAAAAATATGAATGTGTGTTATATTAGAGCGTGTCTCCACTCAAACCGAATACTGACGCTGGCCCACCGCTTGTGTGATTCCATTATTTACATGTAATATCCTGTAGTCCTTTAAAAAAAAAAATTAGACACGTTTATGGTTTCAACAGCCAATCTTCGGATAGGTGGACTCGCGTCCTAATTAAAATTGTAAATGTTTGTGTTATTTATCCGAGCTGTTCTAATTTTGATTTCATTACGTTGTGAAACCTACAAGAAATTCTGGTGCTTTAGATTACTACCTCTATCAACAAATTGCTATATATACGTCGTCACAGACAGTTGAAAGCTTGAACATTTATGGACACTTTTTAGGCAACCTTTGCCACTTTTTGTGGCAACTTTTAGCAACTTTTGTTTTTAAAAATGGCAACAAACGCAGATGCTAGATCTCTCGTCCTTATCTCTCCTCATCCTTCTTTTTCGTTTTTGTTACTCTCTTGTAACACCTCTAATCTTCTGCACTCATATGACCTTATTGTGTTGCAAGTGCCGTAAAGCTCTTACTTAAAAAAAAAAAGTTATTACCATTTCATTATGATATAATTTTTTATAAAAAGAAACCAAATAGAAAAGGAAAAAAGCAGAGACAGCGCAGAGCAAACATAACAGCCCCGGTTACATTGACATATGATAGGCCTACAGGTAGCCGAGCCTATTTCTATGAAAGGAGTTTTTTTCTTTTGCCAACAAATTGAGGAACATGGTCCCTTTTTCGTTCAAAACATTATTTGTGAAGCATCGTGGTGAAATCAGGCGCTCGTCAATGTAATGAAATAGAAGAAACCGGCATTTTTCTGTTCGTTTGGCGACTTTTACTGAATGTTTGTGCTTCTGCTGGATGTCTTTTGAGGTCTTTTAAAAACACATCTCTGTGTGGATTTACGTTTAAAAATGTTGCATAAAGGTACAAATGTATAATTTTTCAGTTTCCAAGAACTCTCAAGCTTTGGTAGTCGTCTTACTTTGGCGGCCATTTTCACGATAATTTACCCCTGAAATCAGGTTACCCCTACCTTTTTGAATCCCAAATATCTCAGCGTCTATTCAAGATAGATGTGTATTTTTTCATCAAAAGTAAGACGAACAAGCTTTAAGATGATACCAATATGCCCCAAATTGAAATTGACGAGCGGCTGAATCCACCGCGTCGTGATACATTTTTCAATTTGGTCGTACAAGTTCGTTATATAATGTCAGCAAACTGCTCCAAAGTTCTTTGCCCACAAAGCTAAATTATTTTTACGGAGAGGAAAAAACTACTGTTTCATTCCTTAAACATGAGTACCTACAATATTGGGCTGGGGTGGGGGGGG
>NW_004797524.1:81852-87472 GCF_000002075.1 Aplysia californica
GGGGGTTCCTTGCTTTTAACGACATTCGCATTTTGCTTTGTCACGACTTGACATGCGGTGCATTGTTGGCGTCTGGTGTGTGCAGGGTAGATTCATGATTGGGTCAACTTGCTACGTTAATGGCATCACTTATGATTTCCTAATTTAGAGTAAATAAGACGAAAAAACCCTAACACTGTAGTTGTAACTTAAGGGATTGTTTTGTCCTCCACCTTTAAATTGGTGGAATAGAGATACTCCCTCTAAAATGTCAATTCAGCTTGTGTTGTTCAAAATTTCTTCCTTTGTGTATGCAAATCAAAGCAAATTACTCTGTAAAATTTAAACAATGAATGTTCTTTCGTTAAAAACAATTGAAAAATAAATTTCAATTCATACAATCAATCAATCATTCATTTACTTTTTTTTTTAGTGTTCAGTGATAACTTCCATCAGGCAGGGCACAGTCGAGTCTGGGGGGGGGGCCTGTGACAAACTGGGTCTGTGACAAACTGGGCTTGTGACAAACTGGGTCTGTGACAAACTGGGTGTGTGATAAGCCTGTGACAAACTGGGTATGTGATAGGCCTGTGAAGTGAGCGAGTAGTCGGCTCGATCAGATCGATCCCTTTCTAGACGATCATGATCGCTCACTCAGTCGCTCCCTGAATCGCTCACTCAATCGCTCCCTGAATTGCTCACTCACTCAATCGCCCCCTGAATCGCTCACTCAATCGCTCCCTGAATCGCTCACTCAATCGCTTCCTGAATCGCTCACTCACTCAATCTCTCCCTGAATTGCTCACTCAATCGCTCCCTGATTCACTCACTCAATCGCTTCCTGAATCACTCACTCAATCGCTCCCTGAATCATTCACTCAATTGCTCCCTGAATCGCTCACTCACTCAATCGCTCCCTAAATCGCCCACTCAATTGCTCCCTGAATCACTCACTCAATCGCTCCCTGAATCGCTCACTCACTCAATCGCTCCCTGAATGGCTCACTCACTCAATAGCTCCCTGAATCGCTCACTCAATCGCTCCCTGAATCGGTCACTCACTCAATTGCTCCCTGAATCGCTCACTCACTCAATTGCTCCCTGAATGGCTCACTCACGCAATTGCTCATTTGGTCGTCCCTCTTGTAGAAAAAGAGACCTGCCGTCTCCAAACGTAGCGTGATAACGCCCCCACAATATTATAATAATATTACTTAATGTTTATATAGCGCTTTTCCAAAAAAGTAGCTCAATGCACTTTACATTGGAATACCCATTTTCAAAAACCTTTCTTACTACTTTCTAACTTCTCATGCAATATATATTTATGCACACACACACACACACACACACACACACACACACACACTCACACACACACACACACACACATACACACACACACACACACACACGCACACACACACACAAACACAAACACACACAAACACACACACACACACACATACACACAAACATACGCACGCACTATTTTCATTCAAATGTAGGCGCAGAACATCTATAATAAAAAAATAACGCTAAAAGCTTATGAAGGATAGGCCTGTAGGAACAGAAAATGCTTAAGATGTCTTTTGAAGCTATCAAGTGTTTTTGTTTGTCTTAGTTCCGTGGGTAATCTGTTTCACATAAATTGACCAAGATATTATGAGAAAGATCTCTCTCCTTATGATTTGTATGATTTAACGGGTGTCACAAGTAGGGTGTTATCGTTTGATGATCTTGGGTTTCTCCCTGGCTTATATATACTGATTCTTGTAGATAAAAAAGGAGCTGTTTTATTTACACATTTGAAACACTTGACACAGATTTTAAATATTATTCTTTCTTTTACAGGGAGCCAATTCAGTTATTTTAATAATGGAGTGACATGGTCTCGTTTATTAGATCTTGTTATCAGTCTAGCGGCATTGTTTTGAATGACTTGTAAACGATTCAAATATTTGTTGTTCAGACTTGCTAGGGGTGCGTTACCATAGTCTAATCTAGATAGGATAAAAGATGTTACCAATGTTTTTGTGGTCTCTTCGTTTAAGTACTTTCCAACTAAGCCTATCCTTCTCAGCTGAAAATAAAGGGATTTGGACAGAGATCCTACACATGAATCCATTGATAAGTGGTGGTCAATATATACACCAAGATTCTTGACAACTTCTTTACTAGATGCCATATGCCCATATAAATCAAAGTTGACACTTTCCAGATCTTTATTTAGTCGTGGATTTTTTATAAGAATGATGTCTGTCTTTTCTTCGTTTAGTTTCAATTTGTTTACTGTCATCCACTTTTTAATTTCATAAAAACATTGTTTAGTGATAGAAATCATGTTTGGTAGATCTTGAATGGTGCCATTAACATACATTTGGGAATCATCGGCATAAAAATGATACTTCAATCCATGGATTTTGTAAAATGCTTGCTAAGGGCTGTGTATATAGCGTAAAGAGCACTGGTCCAAAAACGGGCCCCTGTGGAACTACATAATCGAGCCTGACCTGCTTTGAACAGCTGTTTTTCATTTGCACTGATGAAACTCTTTCTAGTAAATATAACTTAAACCATGAAAGCACAGTACCTGATGAGCCAAATGAGCGCGCAAGCCTTGTGAGTAAAATAGCATGGTCAATTGTGTCAAAAGCTGCAGACAAATCCAAAAGAGTTAAAAGACAGATATTTTTAATATCTCCGTAAAATAGAATATTATTTTCAGACGCAAGAGTGGAAAAACAAACAAAAACAAGAAAGAAGAAGAGTAATACGGGGTGCCCACTACGGCTGGATCGGGCCGATCACCCGACTCGATCGCCTGAAACTGAAAACAAACACGTTTGTTTTTGAGGCGATCGAGTCGGGCGATCGGCCCAATCGGCCGATCCCATCCGTAGTGGGCACCCCGTATAAGGACTCAGTGTGCGATAAGAACTCGGTGAGCTATTAGGAATCGGGATCGGATCGATCCCGACCGTGATCGGCTCTCCGATTTCCGATCCTTCTGGATCGGGATCGAGCGCAGCCCTAGCCTGTGACACACTGACATGGTTCCATACAGCATCTTTTCCGACAAAACCAGGTATTGAACTTTGATCTCACAGCTAAAGAAAAAAAAGTAACGATACTCCTTACCTCTTGAATAAGCCGCTCACAAACTAACAATAGACGCAAGAAAAACACCGCCAATAGCACTGCCCTCCACCTGCATTATTGTATTGCAGCAAGAAAGTTTTCAAGGACAAACATAACACACACTTCTGTATGTCTGTGTACAACCACGTCGTAAGTGGCAAGAAACATGACATGTGGGGCAGCGGGGAGAAATCAGGCGCTCGGCAAATGAAACATAACATGGACAGAAAACGACATTTTGTCTCGCCCGTTTGGGTAAAGTTCATCGAATGTTCTTGTCAGTATGTTTGTGTTTTAGCGCATATCAATGGCTGCTTGCACTGTATGCTTCCCAGGAAATTGAGATTGTTTCAGAATGCTCTCAGGTCTGCTGGGGTAATAGTATAGATTGTGAAGTGCATAGAGCTTGCTGTTGAGCGAGGATTTGCGCTATACAAATGCTATCTATCTATCTATCTATCTATCTATCTATCTATCTATCTATCTATCTATCTATCTATCTATCTATCCATCTATCTACCTATCTATCTATCTATCTATCTATTATTATTATTATTATTATTATTATTATTATTATTATTATTATTATTATTATTACTATTATTATTATTATTATTATTTCTATTTTCTTTTTTTTTTGTGTGGATCATCCCTTTTTATGTCCATAAAATATACATTTATACCTGGATTTTACAGAAGAAATATTGATCAGAAGCACCAAAAAATGTAAATCTGCGGTTTCCAATTACTCTAAAGCTTTGGAAGTCACCAAACTGGCGACCATTTTCTCGCTCATTTTTCCCCAAGTTACCAGGCGATCTCTACCTCCCTACACCTCCTTCTGTCACAAATACCTCTACTTCTAGGCAAGATGGAGGGATATCTTTGTTTTCCTCAAAAGCAAAGCAAATGAACACGCTCTAAGACGACACCAATAACAAAAAATTGACGAGCGCGTGATTCCACCGCGTCGCGATAACTCATGTACTGCAGTTCTCGCGACGTCCTCAGGGGAAAGAACTGTTACGTCACTTACTGCCATACGCTGGCAAAACGCCTTTTTCTTATTCACAGCAGTTTCGACAAATCTACAATTTTCGGTTGACTTGTAATATTTAAAGTATGTGGCACAGTTCGTCAACGGTTGACCTCGCACCATGAAGACAAATGTCATTCCCTGTGCTCGACAGATATATGGTCGCTTTTAAGCACAAGGGGATATCCTAAAAAATGCTGTTTTGAGAAAATCAAAGGTAAAATTTATGTCCCTTGTTCAGTTTCTTTAAAAGACAAGGAGAGTTTTCTCTATAACCAAACAAATATACACACCAATGAAACCGAACTTCTCCTATAGGTAGAGCAATGCCCACTTTTGGTGTAGGTCAAGATTTCTGGAAACCTACGAAATCTGGGTTAGCTCCCTTGTCCTTAAAAGTGACCATATAAGAAAATCGAAACTTGATGATTTCTGGAAACAGCAGTGAGTAAGAAAAAGGGTGTTTTGTCAGAGTACTGTAAAGTAGCCCGGGAAGGGCAGTGCACCAAAACTGTATGAGAAGTAATAATTAAGTGTCTTGAAAGTGTTTCAAGTGGAGACAACTCCTGTCGGGCAGAATGAGGGATAGTCTTAGAGACCGTTGACCCCGGCACGAAGAAAAGAAGAAAAGTGACAGAAAGATTTGACAAAGTTATGGTATGGAACTTGGGGAAAAGTGCAAATCAACAACGAGGTTTCTTTAAAATTTAAGTTTCCCTAAGGTTTTTACGGCTTCTGACTCACAAATTATGTGAGGCATCGTGGTGAAATCGGGCGCACGTCAAAAAATTGAAATTGAAGAAACTGGCATTTTATGCCCTGTTGGTAATTTTTTTAAAAGAAATTACGTTTTTTGACTCAAGGCCTTTTAAGATCAATTTAAAAGCACATTTCTGTGAGGATTTTACTGAAAAACGTTGATCTAAAGTACACAAATTGTAAATTTTACGGTTTCCAAAGACTCTCAGGCTTTGGAAATCATAAAACTTTTCGTCCATTTTCTCGCCAATTTTACCTCTGAAACCAGGCGACCCTGACCTCCTTCAATCCCAAATATCTCGACTTCTATTCAAGATAGATGGATATTTATTTCGTCCAAAGGAAAACAAATGAAAAGGCTATAAGATGATACAAATAACACCATATGCCCAAAAATTGACGACCGCCTCATTCCACCATATTGAGACACATTTGAATCACATTCGCTTCATCTCTCTTTAATTCTTTTTTTTTTTTTCAAGTTTTCTCTTTTCGTCCGTCCTCTTTCATATATCACGTCCTACAGCTCTGTGGCCCGTCTACCTTACCCACACACACTCTCTCTCTCTCTATCTCTCTCTCTCTCTCTATCTCTCTCTCTCTCTCTCTCTCTCTCTCTCTCTTTCTCTCTCTTTCATTCTTTCTTAGCCTCAGCCTCTCTCTCTCTCTTTCTCTCTCTCTATCTCTCTCTATCTCTCTCTCTCT
>NW_004797524.1:89314-90434 GCF_000002075.1 Aplysia californica
CCCTCCTATTTTTCTTTTTCTCCCCCCCCCCTTTCTCTCTAACCGCTCCGCCACCGCACCCTCTAAAAGTTCGATAGATGGAGGTAAAAAGCATTAGAGAACGAAGCAAGAGCAGAAAACTGTCATAGTCAATGTCGTCCAGTTTCCAGTGGTTCACGTGATTTAACAAAGTTGAGGTGTACTGACAAAGTGGGTCATTTTTCGGATTTTAGCCCTGCAGGCAAATTTCATTGAACACACAATGCGGAAAGAAGCATAGGAGAATATTGTAACAACAGGCAAGTTTGAATGGGAAGAGAGGCAGAGGCAGACAGAGGGAAAAGATACTGGACAAGTTGACAACATGGCTGGGAACAGCAAGAACGACAGACACCATCGCTGCAACGCAAGACAGAGTGAAGTGGAGGTCCATGATCACTCACGCTTACAGAACATATCCAACCAGCTGTTAACTGGCACGATCAGCAAGCATACCCTTTCATGGATCCTGGAGAGGAGGGAGCAGCAGCTATGGCATTGTGTCGCCTGCAATCATGCCTATTCTCCAACCAAGTAAGTAAGTAAGCCAGTTGGCAAGACACCGGATGATGCGCCCTACGGACACCGATTTGATACATCACATACTATTGGTTGGGCTTGTAGAGTTTATTATAATGATATCAAATAGTAAAAAAACAAAACAAGTTAACCTTGAAGGAAACGGTATCAGTCTGAAATCTTCAAATCTGACGAGTCTATTTTCGGTCGACGTTTCCACTGGTGGATTGCGAGAAGTAGTTCATTCATCCTGCCCGCTCATTTCTCAAGGACACCCATCAATAAGTGGTCCCACTCTTCAGCCCGGAGATCAGTTAAGGACGACATTCTGTTTGAGATTTTTGTCACGCTACACTTGATTCTCAAGCTTGTTATGTCTAGACGTAGGCCTATATATACATATATTATACTCGTATACTCACGGAGAAGATATCTCTCGGGCATCGCTCCTGTCTGCTCTACCCCGCCCTTGATGAGGATTGCATTAACATTAATATTAATAGCTTAATTAGGTGAGAAAATCAATTTACAAACAGAGTGGTGGAATTTTTTGTTATTGTTGTTGTTGGTGTTCTTTTGGGGG
>NW_004797524.1:92349-102674 GCF_000002075.1 Aplysia californica
GAGAGAGAGAGAGAGAGAGAGAGAGAGAGACAGAGAGAGAGAGAGACAGAGACAGATACAGAGACAGAGAGAGAGACAGACACAGAGACAGAGAGAGACAAAGAGAAAAAGAGAGAGGAGAGGAGAGTCCCTGCCAAAGATCCTTCAAACGCTACAACAGAACACACTATAACTAAATTTTAATACTTCCCCCCAAAAGATTTGCCTCCCCAAGGTACAATAAATTGTAAAAAAACAACTTACCTCAAAGACGTCTAGTACTAATACGAGGGAAAAAGCACACAATAAACCACAATAATATTATAATCACGAGAGAAAAGACACGAAGTTATAATTATTATATGTAATCACGATGAACAGGGCACGATATAATAATTATTATATTATAATCACGATGAACAGGGCACGAAATAATACTTTTTTTTATACGTAACCGTGGGGGAAAAGGCACATCATAAGATATCTTGTAATCACTTGGAAAAAAATGGCGCGAAATAAAAAGCTGAGCAACTTTTTTGTCGCCTTCAGCATCTCGTGCTTACAACTAGCTTGACTGGGAGTTGGGATCACGTCCCTGGTAGTTCCCTTCCTTCCAAACACATATCGGTCAGTGGGTTAAGAATGTCACTCGGTCGCCAATTAGTTTGACCCCCCCCCCCCAAATAAAAATAAAACAACCTTCCTCACTTCCCCACTTCGCGATCATCGTCGGCATGACCAGGGAAGGAAAAAAACTCCCGCCATAACTCAACGTACAGTCTTTTTTTGTTTTTAGGTTTAGTAAGAGTTTTACGACACTTGCAACACAATAAGGTCATATAAGTGCAGAAGATTAGAGGTGTTACAAGAGAGTAACAAAACAAAAAAGGAGGAGAGATAAGGACGATAGATGTTTGATAGGAAAGAAGGAGTACAGTCAGCAGCAACTTTACTGACAATATAATGTGTGACACTTAGGCTGAGGGGAACGCGGCAGGAACGACGTTGAATGGATTTTTTTTTTTATCTCGAAGGGGGGGGAGGTTGTTATAGCTTTGTGCAGGGCATCATGGTGAAACCGGGCGCTCGTCAAAATAGTCAAAATACAGAAACTTGCATTTGTCCAAAGGTTTGTGAATTTGTATCGAATTTTTGTTTCTTGGCTCAACACCTTTTACGTCCATTGAAGAACTCTTCTGTTTGAATTTAGCTGAAAAACGTAGATTGAAGGCACACAAATATAAATTCGAAAGATTCCACTGACTCTCAAGCTAAGGAAATAACTCACCTTGGCGGCAATTTATTTCTAATTAATTTTACCTCGCAATCAAGTGACCCCCATCACCTTCATTCCCAAATATCTCGACTTTTATTCTAGGTAAATGGGTATTTTTTTTCTTCAAAATCAAGACAAATGAACATGCATTAAGGTGACACCAATGAATCTACATGCCCAGAAAGTGACAAGAGCCTGATTCCACAACAACAAATGTATTCATTATCTCGGGGGGTGGGCGGGGGGGGGGGGTGTTATTGCTTTGATGGAATTACATTGATCTTCCGGGGGAAAGAAAAAAAGGGGAAAAAAAGAAAGAATATTAGTGAGTAGACCGCGTCCAAAGTCACAAAACTCGTCAGAGAAGAGTGGAAAATACATCACATGTGTATTTAGCTTGCCATAGACAAGGGTGGGGCAGATAATAATAACAACATAACCTTGAAAAATTTCTATATACGTAGCGGTGAGAAAATATTCTCAGTTTCTTTTCTTCAAACCCTCTCTCCCCATAACATGAGCTAGCTGCTCTACTTCTGTCTATGAATATATTATGTGAGGAATCATGGTGAAATCAGGCGCTTGTTGAAATCATGAAATAAGAGAAATCCGCTCTAAAAAAATGTATAATCAAAGGGCAATTTTTTTCGAATTTTCTTTTTTTGGTTCAAGAACTTTAAAATAAATTTGAAAACACATTTTTGTGTGGATTTTACCAAAAACTATTGATTAAAGGCTCAATGTAAATTTTCAGTTTCCAAGGAATCTTAGGCTATGGAAGTGACCAAACTTTGGCGACTATTTACTCGCTAATTTTACATCTGAAAGCAGACAACCCCCACCTCCTTCAAGTTCAAGGGCAAATCTATCGACTTGTATTTAAGACAAATGGGTTTGTTGTTTTTTTTCATCAAAAATTAACCAGCTTTAAGGCAATGCCAATAACTTCACCTGCCCAAAGGTTGACGTGCGTCTTATTCCACCACGTCGCGACACATGATTATTCAGAGCTTCTCTTCTTCAAACCTTCTCTCTCTCCCCATAACACGAGCTAGTTCCTTTACTCCTGTCTATGAATATATTATATCTACGCATGTTTGGACAAAGGCAAGATTGGATTGGAGTTATTGAAGACTGAAAGTCGAATCTGAGCGTAAATAAATATTGCTCTCGCTACTCTTCAGCGTACAAAATCTCTTTTTGTCCAACTGCGTTAAGAACTTTTCTGTGGTTTCATAAACGCTTCCACAGGTCTGCGGGCTACAGAACACAGTTTTGCTGATGAGAATCGCTTCCAGTTCAAGTTAATCAGGGCCGGCTCGTGGGTCTAAAATGTGGGCGTGACCTAATTAAACTATCGCAAGTTGAAGACAGTCAAGGGTGTAGTATATGGGGTGGTGTATAATTTTAACATCTTTTGGTTGGTGAAGACCTAATACTTTTACTTTCACTCTTTTTATTTTTGGCTTTGACTCCTAAAACTACAATTATTTGTTAGCTAAAAATCAGTTCCGTTCATCTTGCATTGGAACTGAGCTCTCAAGTAATAACAATTTGACCACTCAACTTAAACACCTTTCAAAGGCACAACTCAACAGACGGTGACCTGACTAACTTTACGTTCACCTCGCTCAAGTTCACGGCCACAGAGTCGGGGCAAGGATGGATGGAGGGATAGAAGAATAGGGGAATGAATAGCTAGATGAATGGAACGAAGGAGAGATGGATAGATGAATGAGTGAATAGAACGATGGGTGAATAAAACGAAAGGGTTTTAGAATAAATGGGTTCATTAAAAAGTGAAAAGATAGGTGGGGGAATGAAAAGAAGAGTTTTGAGATTGATGGATAGATGAATGAACGAATAGATAGATAGAAGAATAGAACGAAGGGTGTTAGGAAGAGTGAAAGGATGAACCGGGGAATAGATTAGATACGTTCATTTATTTTTTTAAGATAAAAAGAAAAATAGATTGTTGAGTGATCTAACTTAGGATAGTTCGAAAGATAACTTCATGCGAGACAGATAGGCAGACAGAGATAGATAGATAGATAGATAGATAGATAGATAGATAGATAGATAGATAGATAGATATATCCCACTCATCCACCTTTCATGTCTCACTTACCCATCAACATAATATACTATTAGGAAGAATCATGGCCAAATCAGGCGCTCGTCAAAATAATGACATCAAAGAAACCGCCATTTTCACGAACGTTGTACAATTTTCCCCCGAATTTCCTTTTTTTTGTTGTTGTTGTTGTTGTTGTTTTTTGGGGGTTTTTTGGGGGGGTTTTGTTCAACACATTTTATGTCCATTCAAAAAGATATTTCGTGTGGATTTTACTGAAAATTATTGATCAGAAGCACACATTAATTCTTTAAATTTACCGTTTTCAAGGGCACTCAAGTTTGGTAGTCATCAAGCTTTGGAGGCTTCTTTCTCGCTAATTTTACCACTGTCGACCCCACCTTCGTCAGTTGCACTTATCTCGACTTCTATTCAACATACATTATATGAGATTTTTAATTCTTTAAACTCAGAGTTTTTCCACCGTTTCCCAGAGGTTTTTTTCACAATCACCTAAACCTGGAGCAGTATGTCTCTTTATAACCCCAAAAGCTTGCCTCCAACTTCTAAATGGCAGAAACAAATGTTTAGTCATTACCTTTTTTAAAAATTAGTTCGGAAATAGTTCCAAAAACAAGCAAAAACTAGCACTATATGAAACGAAACAGTTGTCACTAGTACTGGACTCTCCCAGCGTCTGACGGGGAACAGGGTTATTGCCACCGGGCGCTCCGAGCGTCTGATGGGGTCTAAAGAGTTAAAAACAAAAGCTAGACAATAAATGAACAAGTTTACTTAAACTAACGCCAACAGCTCCACAATAATGCCCCAGAATTGACAAGCGGCTGATTCCCCCGCGTCGTGACACATACTGGTCAACAACAGCTGCTGTGAGGGCCGGTGTCAGTTTCTGAGGTGGTGGTCAAGGAAACATGACAGACGTCCTGAGTGTCCCGGTTCAAGCCTTTGTCTACACAGAGCCGGGACATGTCTCAGATAATTAGGGAAGATGTCTCTGGGAAATGGGAAATGGACGACGCCGGGATTGTCATGTGGCCACAAGACCTGCACATGGCGTACAAGACTGGCTTACTCTCGCCACCAGGACTGTCTTAGAAGTCAGATAGAAGTTTACCAGTTGATTTACTTGAAATTTGCTGTAAGTGTCACCCAAATACCCCTTTCAATTGTATATAGGACAATTGACTTAGAATATTAAAATACTTTCAGTTTTATGACAAAATGTTTTGAAAAAGTTTGATATGTCGGAAGTGTTTTTTTATATACTAATTTTCAAAGCTCGTAATTTCCTTTTCTTGAAAGATATTGCAACAATTCTCCTGTATATTATTAACAATACCTTAAAGTATCTAGGTACTGATTTTCAAGCATATTCATTTATAAACTTCAGAGACGTCTTGATTTGAAATTGGGTGGGCTGTCATCTTGGATTTTCAAATACTTTTTTTTTCGAACTGCATTTGTTTCTCAGTTTAAACCTGCATGTCAAACTGTAAGTCTGTACTTGCCTTAACGATTTTAGCCCCATCCTGGGATTCCTGTCCTTAATCTCACTTTCTATTAAAGATACATTATGTAAACTTCTTTCGTCGAAAGCACGACAAATGAAAAACCTTTAAAATGACACCAATACCTCCATTTACACCCAAACTGACGAGGTCCTGATTCCACCATGTCTTGACACATAATATGAGCTGTCTGGGGACAAAGCCTGATCGAATCATTGTATGTACGGGGACAGACAGGAGACGGATTAAAAGAAGGGAAGAAAAAGAAGCGGGGGGGGGGCTGAGGGAAAAATAGGAAGAGGATGAGAGGAAGAGAAGGAGAGAGAGAGAGAGAGAGAGAGAGAGAGAGAGAGAGAGAGAGAGAGAGAGAGAGAGAGAGAGAGAGAGAGAGAGGGGGGGGTGGCAGAGATACAGAGACAGAGAGAGAGACAGACACAGAGACAGAGATACAGAGACAGCGGCAGAAAGGCAAGAGAAAGTAGGAAGGAGAAAGTAGGAAGGAGAAAGTAGGAAGGAGAAAGTAGTTCTGTTTTTGTAAACAGGCAGGTGAATATTTAGCCCAAGTGGTAGAATCTAGATGTAGTGACTGAAGCGTGGGCCAGACTTTGTCCTTTATCCCGTACCCGGACGGGACAGTAGCGAGGAAAACTGGGACAAATGACCTCCCTGGCCCAACCACCCGAGAGAAAAAATGGCGGCAAGGAATGTCCGTTCTGCCCCAGCATGCGTGTCAAATCTGAACCTGCATAGCCAACCAAAGGCCATCTTAGTACTACGACGATAGCCTAGTCAAAGATCGTACATAACAAGATGGTTCACTCAGCCAAAAAAGTGTCCGCGGAAGTCCGCACATTGGTTCAGATGGCGCTGCAGCTTTTTCTTTTGAAGCTTTCTTTCGTTTCGCCAGAAGAAGAATATGAATAGCACAGTTTGTTAGTTTCACTTTTATTGTTTTTCACACAGGTAGGTTAACTATGCTTGCAAAGTCCGCACTTTTTCGAAGAGAGCGCCACCGGATTTTGAGGACACTTTTTAATTGACTCAAAGAGAGGAGTGAACTATCTTGTTATGTGCGATCTTTGGCCTAGTGCGTCCCCTTCTCTCGTGCTATCTCCGTCTCTGCCCATCCCGTTTCAATAAAAAAAAAAATTCAAAGAAGGATAACTAATATACAAACTTCAACATGAGTTAAGGACCATTTGGAAATTTGGCTAAAATTCTCAGACGATTTTTGTGCTGCACGTGGTGGTTTTGTCCCTTTAGGAAGCTTTGCAGTACGCTTTGTTAACCCATTAACTCTTTCAGAGCAAAAGGTTTTGAAACATTCCTTGCTATCTTTTTTTTCTTCGGATTTTTACAAATCCAGGCGGTCCGTCTAGGTGGTCCTTAACTTATGTTGAAGTCTTGGTTTTTGGGGGTTTTTTTGCAAGTGTTTTACGGCGCTCGCAACTGCATAAGGTCATATGAGCGCGCTGGACACACCTTATATTTTCAGTTGGTAGGAAATTTGGAATTTTGCCCGGGTGGTGGCCGAAGCCTACTCTTATCGATTTTAGACCACCAAGGGATCTTTAACGTGCGCAACTTGCACTCGGGCCCTCCGAGATTTTTCGTCCTTGTCCGAGAAGGCTAGGTGTAGATCTTTCCTACCAGAAGATCAGGGGTGTGGCTGAAAGACAGCAGTAAGAAGAAGCGAAGGAGTAGCAGTAGAAAGGCTGCAGAAAGAATCAGGAACCCAGAGGAAGGGGCAAAGGAGGTGAGGAGGTGGGGGCAGAAAGAAGAGACGAAAGCAGACGACAGAACATTGCTAGAGAGCAGGAAAGGAGGTGAAAGGAGACAAATTTAGAGAAAAAAATGTTTCGGTCGCTGCCCGAATTCGAACCCGGGACCTTTTGAATGAGAGGCCAACACCTTAACCTCTAGGCCACGAGAGCCTCCATGTTGAAGTCTGTACGTCCCTTTGTCTCGTGCCAGCTCTGCCTGTGTGCCCATCCTGCTTCTTTATAAAGATAACCGGATTCTCTTATCTCTGGGAGGGGGGGGGAGGGGGGGAGGGGGGGAGGGGGGGGGGCTCCTCAGGTGTAGGAACAATGAGCATCGGAAAGTGGTATCGGCAGCATTAGTAGTGGTTTTGTTGTTGTTGTTGTTGTTGTTGTTGTTGTTGTTGTTGTTGTTGTTGTTGTTGTTGTTTTTGCCCCTACCCAAACAACAAACTGTTAAAAATAGAAAAATGACAACCGCCTTCCTAGGAAAATATACGCGAAAAGGGAGGTGGAGGGGAAAGAAGTTGGTATAGACAAAGATAGTGAATAACAAGATGGGCCACTCAGCCAAAAAAGTGTCCGCAGGAAGTATGCTCTTTGCTTCAGGTGGCGCTGCAGTCTGTTTAGAAGCTCTCTTTCGTTTTTCCAGAAGAAGAATAGGAATAACACCTCCTTGCGTGCGCAGATCGACTGCTGTTCATCAGCAGTTCGGGTACGTTCAGTGGGGAGTTTTTTATTTTTTTATTTTAATGACCTCTTGCCTTTCATTCTAAAGTCAAATTAAACGAAGAAAACAATCACCTTTTCCTCCGGAAGAGGTTTTTTGTCAGCGTAACCATTTCAAAAAAGCGTTCTTCCGAAATTTATCCCAAAACTTGCTAGTTTCACTTTGATTTTTTTAAACTCAAGTAGGGTAACTCTGTTCGCAAAGAGTGCGCTTTTGTGAAGAGGGCGCCACCAAATTTTGAGGACACTTTTTTAATTGGCTCAAAGAGAGAAGTGGCCCATCTTGTTATGTACTATCATTGGTATAGAGTCAATTTCCCTCATACATCTTTATCGTCCAGATCCTGGCACACTGGTATGGTGTTTCCACACGTACACACATACTCACACACACGCACGCACGCACACACACACACACACACACACACACACACACACACACACACACACACACATACACATACATGCACACACAAACCAGCACACACACACAGTATGCTCGCACTCATAAACAGGCTTACATTCACGTGTATAATATAAATGAACAGTAATATCAACAATAATAATGTTAAGCAAGATATATATTATACCCAGTATTCAGATTGTAACTCAATGGTATTCTGATGCATTCTTTAATGTCATATGAATACTTATAACATGTTATTTTCTTCGAAGTTTAACATACTTATTACCTTTTCCTATCTACAAATGGTAGAGGGGCTCTCGTGGCCTAGAGGTTACGGTGTTGGCCTTTCATTCAAAGGTCCCGGGTTCGAATCCGGGTAGCGACCAAAACATTTTTTTCTCTAAAATTGTCTCCTTTCACCTCCTTTCCTGCTCTCTAGCAATGTTCTGTTGTCTGCTTTCATTTCCACTTTCTGCCCCAACCCCCTCACCTCCTTTGCCCCCTCCTCTGGGCTCCTGACTATTTCTGCAGCCTTTCTACTGTTAATCCTTGGCTCCTCCTTACTGCCGTCTTTCTGCCACACCCCTGATCTTCTGGTAGGAAAGATCTACACCTAGCCTTCTCGGACAAGGGCGAAAAATCTCGGAGGGCCCGAGTGCAAGTTGCGCACGTTAAAGATCCCTTGGTGGTCTAAAATCGATAAGAGTAGGCTCCGGCCACCACCCGGGCAAAATTCAAAATTTCCTACCTACTGAAAATATTAGGTGTGTCCCGCGCGCTCATATTATGACCTATGCAGTTGCGAGCGCGGTAAAACACTTTACAAAAACAAACAAAAAACAAAAACAAATGGTAGCCTACAATTTCAGACTATATTTACGTACCATTATCCTTCGGGGCAAATTTACATAACACTCATTACCCTTCATTACCCTTCCACACAAAAATTGACCCCACCTCATTTCAGCGTCGCTGTCTGATTAGATTCTTTTGTTTGTGAAGATCAGTAAAATGTTTTTGTTGTACATGTTGTGTCGTTTCAGCGCAACTGATTATAGGCGCTGATTTGAGTCACGACGAGGTGGAATCAGGCGCTCGTCTATTTGTGGACATGTAGGGTTATTGGTAACATCTTAAAGCTTGTTCAGTTGTCTTCCTATAAGTGAAAAAAACATTCATCTATGTTGAACAGCAGTCAAGATATTTGAGATTGAAGAAGGTGGGGTCGCCTGGTTTCAAAGGTAGAATTAGCAAGAAAATGACAGCCAAAGTTTGGTTATTTCCATAGCTTGATAGTCAGTAGAAACAGAAAACTTAGTTTTTTGTGCCTTTAATCAATGTTTTTCAGTAAAATCACCCAGAAATGTGTTTTTAATTTGACAGCAATGGTGTTAAGCCAAAAACGCAAACATTCTATAAAAATTGCGACACTAGCAGAAAAATGCGTTTTTTCAATTTCATTATTTTGACGAGCGCCTGACATATTTCCTCTTACGTTTCTCAGAAAGGATCGATCTACCCACTTTTGATGATGCAGTTTAAATGGTCGCTTTTAAGAACAAGCGGGCTTACCCGGATTTAGGGGGTTTGAAGAAATCTTGACCTACACCAAAAATGAGCATTGGTCTACCTATAGGAGAAGTTTGGTTCCAGTGGTGTGTATATTTGTTTTGTTATAGAAAAAAACTCTCCTTGTCTTTTGAAGAAACTGAACAAGGGGCACAAACTTTACCTTTGATTTTCTCAAAACAGCATTTTATCGGGATAACCAACTTGCGCTTGATTAAAAGCGACCAAATTCTCTTGAATCTGTATCCTGTATTGGCGAGAAACTGGTCTCCTCTACATGCTGGTATAATTTCCATAAATTAGGGCGTGGTGTGCTGAGAGCTATAACATGACGTTCTAACACACGCCACTTGTTATTTGCCTGAATGTTTCTTCTATACTAAAGCTTTAGCTCTTTTGAAGATCGAATAAAACGCGAAACACACACACACACACACACACACACACACACACACACACACACACACACACACACACACACACACACACACACACACACACACCACAATCGCACCATAAACCACAGAGACAATATTGCCCCCCGTAATCCTTCAGCCTAGTCTAGAAGCCACCGTCCCAAAGCCAGTCCCAGGCCTCTTACGTCACAGCCCGTGACACGTCACTGCCAGATACCTCAAGGCACCACCACGACACGCCCCACAGTACTACCACAGTATAGCTTCTGTAAGGTTTCACGGCGCTTGCACTGCATAAGGTCTTATGAGCGCCAAGGGGTGTATGTCAACAGAGAAGTCCAAGCGGGGAATCGGACTTACTCTGCTCACCTCTCTAGCTTCAACAGCACAAAGTCTGCTTCGATTATCAAGTCACTCCGGAAATAGCGGGCCACAAGAGCGTGACAAACATGATACAACAGGAGTAGAGGAAAAATAATGACGATAGTAAGGATGAGGAAAGAAAAAGCATCAGTTCCCCCTATGTTGTTCCGGCACGGTAGATTTTATGAGTATGAGCAGTACCCCTCAGTATCTCATCGTGCTTC
>NW_004797524.1:102774-106271 GCF_000002075.1 Aplysia californica
CACACACACACACACACACACACACACACACACACACACACACACACACACACACAAACTAGGTAAAACAAACAAACTGAAAGAGCAATGAAACCCTGAGAGACGATTATCAAGAAAGTCATTTAATGGTGGTGAACTGTGTGTGTATTCTGCAATTGGTTGAGAGTATATTTTAAGAAACTTTCATTTGTGTCAAGACGTGGTGGAATCAGGCGCTCGTTAATTTTTGTGCATGTTGAGTTATTGGTATCATCTGAACCCTGATCTATTTGCCTGGCTTCCAATGAAATGTATACCCATCTATCTTGAATAGAACTCAAGATATTTGCGATTGAAGGAAGTGAGGGCGCCTGGATTCAGCGGTGAAATTAGCGAGAAAATAGCCGCCAAAGTTTAGTAACTTCAATACCTAGAGAGTCCTTGAAAAGACAAAAATCACATAATATTTTTTTTAATGTTTTTCAGTAAAATTCTCACGGAAATGTGTTTTAATGTGGACATAAAAGAGGTTGAGCAAAAAAACAAAACAAAAAAATTCAGTAAAAATTTCCAAACTGGGGGAAAAATGCCTGTTTGTCCGATTTCTGTATTTTGACGAGAGCCTGATTCCACCACGCTGCGACACATTTACTTTGGCTCAAGCCAGAGAGCCCTTCACTACCCACCGCCACTGCAAACAATCGGAAACACGCGTCACCGAAGCCAGCCGCATGCTTGAAATTCGTCAAAGGAGAAGTTTTGAAGAGCCTAGAGGAAAAGTTGCGGGATGAGGAAGACAGGGAGACAGCAGAACACCACGCAATCAGCAGGATGCGGGAAATGGGGATAGAGAGAGGAGAAGGAAGAAAGGAACGATTATCTGGAAAAGAAAGACGTCGCCATAATCTAGCAACCACTGAAACAATTGTATAAATATAGATATCTTGCGGGCTTTAGTGTTGAGAGGAACTGAGCACTTATGGACCTGTCCGATGTGCAATGACGCTGTTGTTGCCCGGGATAAATAACACGCAAGACACATCGTGCAGGAGAGACTGCTAGGAGATGAGGTGTCAGGATGATAGTCGCTCCCAGCAGGTATACATACGAACCTGCTATCAAAACCAGGTTAAGCTGTGTTGTCTGTCAGTGTGTACACAAGCCAGCAAAATTAAGCGGCTTGAAATCATAGAAAGTGAAACAACCTAGACTATAGAAGTCCCATAACCATAACTTGACCTGATAAAAGGCTGTAGTGTAAGTAAACATCACCTCCAGCAACAGAAGTAGTGCATGTCTCCAGTGAAGCCGATGGTGACATTCTTTAACCCTCCCCCTCCTCCCTCCCACAAAGCTTGTGAAAACACTGGGGGGGGGGGGGGTCTGCGAAGGGCTGCTTGAGTATATCATTTTTTTAAAATCATTTATCTATCTATCTATCTATCTATCTATCTATCTATCTATCTATCTATCTATCTATCTATCTATCTATCCATCTATCTATCCATCTATCTATCTATCTATCTATCTATCTATCTATCTATCTATCTATCTATCTATCCATCCATCCGTCCATCTATCTATCTATCTATCTATCTATCTATCTATCTATCTATCTATCTATCTATCCTTCCATCTATATATCTATCTATCCATCTACGCGACAGACAGACAGACAGACAGATAGACAGACAGACAGACAGATATATAGATAAATAGATGCGAGTAGATAGATAGATAGATAGATAGATAGATAGATAGATAGATAGATAGATAGATAGATAGATAGATAGATAGATAGATAGATAGATAGATAGATGCTAGTAGGTAGACAGGATGCGTGTATATCTACATCTTTTCTTACCTTAAACAAGTAGAGCATCGCAGCGTGAACTGACAAGACTTTTCACACCCATCACGTCGTGCCTGACGAAACTCCCCCCCCCCCCCCCCCCCAAAAAAAGAGGTACGGGATAAAAAAAAAAGAAGAAATACGGGAAAGAAAAGGGGGAAAAAAGACAGCCTACGGTACGAAAGGCCAGCAATGTCGTCTACTTTCAGCCCGAGGCCTATCTGCACCCGATTTCTTCACCATCAAGTCTCAAGTGTCCCTGCTTGAAAGTGAGTGTTTGGAGTGCAAGGTGCAACGGGTGAAGAGAGAAAAAAGCTGTTATCAGTGTGAGGCAGAGATTGGTAATTTTACGGGGTGTCACGTTTTATGACCAGTTGAAAACACTAAACCTCAAGGTCACCGCACATTTGGTCGCTTTTAAGCACAAGATGGCTATCCCAAAAAATGCTGTTTTGAGAAAATCGAAGGTTAACTTCTTGGATCCTTGTTCAGTTTCTTTATAAGACAGGGAGAGTTTTCTCTATAACCAAACAAATATACACACCGAAGAAACCAAACTTATCCTACAGGTAGGGCAATGGCCACTTTTGGAGTAGGTCAAGATTTCGGGAAACCCCCGAAATCTGGGTTAGCTCACTTGTCCTTAAAAGTGACCAATTACTGTCAGAATTAGCTAAGTCAGCCACCCATAGTTGAGGACAAAAGAAGTTGTCTAGACAGGAAGCCGTCTTACACTGGGTTATTAAAAGCAAAGTTGTTCCCGCTTCCGATCCGGGCATTGGGGATTGCCTTGTTCGTGAGACAACTTCCTGGGCCTTCGGCATGTTGTGGTAGGGTGGCCAGTTCCTTTCCACGCCGCCTTTACTTCCCCAACTCGAAGTCAGGTACTCATTACTGCTGGGTGGGCAGGAGGGGCATACCTGGCATTGTATCATTCTTGTGAGCACTTCAGTTTCATAGGTAATTTTAATCTTGATTTTAATTGTTCATATTTTTACACTTTTGAAAATAATGTATGTGAATGTTCCTTGATGTGAGTAAAAGAATGAAGATGGAAGTGAATTTTAAAAAAATATTATTTCAAAATTATAAAATATCGCAATCTTCAGATTTCCGCGCAATTATACGAACGTTAGAACGCGCAGCGCAATATTAAGATTTGCACCGATCGGTAATCAGCGCGGACCACAATGACATAATGTACTTTTATGATTAAGTTCTTTTAAAAACGGGAGACAATAATAATTGACAGACCTTTAGGCTACATGTTTCGTTCGGTGCTTTTTAATCAACTGTCCTAGAAACTGTACGTCACACGACCCGACATTAGAGAACTGGGCCTGTGATCACACACACTCACACACACACACACTCACACACACACACACACACACACACACACACACACACACACACATACATACACACACAAACATACTCTCACACACATACATACACACACACTCACACACACACTCACACATACACACACACATACTCACACACACACTCTTACATACACACACACGTACATACACACACTCACTCACTCACACACAAACACACACACACTCACACACACACACACACAAACACACACACACACAGACACACACATACACACACACACACACAAACACACATACACTCTCTCTCACACACATGC
>NW_004797524.1:108124-118594 GCF_000002075.1 Aplysia californica
CAATATATCTGTCCAACCCCCCGCCCCTCCCAAAAAAGCAAAACAAAAAAAACCACCGAAAAAAACCAACAACCACCTAACATACATTGGTACAATGACAAGGGGAAAAGAAAAGGGACAGGTATTATGCGAAGATTCCAAGTGTTGGCCCCAGAGAGTGCGCGCGTAACATACACCAAAAGCGCTAGTCCTAGATCTTGTTTGTAGGTTGCTTGTCTCTTCTCACTAAATTCTTCCACCTCTTCTTTTAGTTTCAGTAAGAGTTTTACGGCACTTGCAACACAATAAGGTCATATAAGTGCCGAAGATTAGATTATAATGTGTTACAAGAGTAACATACACAAAAAAGAGGAGGAGAGATATGGACGACAGATGTTTGATAGGAAAGAAGGAGCAAACCACACCAGAGCACCCGCCAACCACCCACTTCCACCTCTTCAAATATATGTACTAACCTAGTACTAACCTAGTACTAACCAACCTGAACCTTTTATGGAATGAAATACACCGTGTGCAAAATGACCTTTTTCTTGACGTTATATCGTATGTTTTTTGTTGTTGTTTTGCTGTTGTTGTTGTTGTTGTTGTTTTGTTTTAGTAAGCGTATTACGACGGCACTAGATCTAGCAGCACAATTAGGGCAGATACATTGTACTTAGAACGTACAATATCTATACATATTATATTTATGAAAGTTCGCCACTTTCGCCGCCTAAAACTTCCGAACCACTTAACTTTCGAATTCGTCAAAATTAACGATGATTCAGAATCATTTAGAGGGCGCACAGTTATATTAAGGAGTCTGAAGTCACTGTAGTTTAATCTTCAGTTTTTCATTAATTTCGTTTAGATCTAATCTTGGGAAAGTCCGCCTTCTAAGACATCATTGTAAGCAAGTGAGGCTTCCATTCACAAGCAGTGCGCACTGGTTCCACAATGACTTGACGATCGATTCTCTTGAGTCCGTTCATCGAACGGGAACCCAGCTAGTATCAATATAAGTGCCAAAGATTAGTGGTGTTGCAAAAGAGTAGCTAACACACAAAAAGGAGAGGTCAGGACGATATATATTTGTTAGGAAAGAAGGAAAGAGCAATAAAACTACACCAGAGCACCAGCCAACCCAGAGACACTAATAATCATTGAGTCAACCACCCGCTTTGTGTGTGAGGTCGTGCGAGCCTTTTGTATATTATGAGGGGACACGGCTGGATAAATGAAGATCAAGCACTTCGCATACAGACTTCAACATAAGTTAATTAAGGACCACCTTGACAGACAGCTCTGATTTTCAAAAATTTGAAAAAGACAGCAAGGAATGTTTCATATTGTTTTGCTCTGAAAGTGTTAATGGGTTGACAACGCGTACTGCAAAGCTTCCTAAAGGGGCAAAAACACCACATGCAGTACGGAAATCCTCGGGGAATTTTAGCCGAATTTGCAAGAGTCCTTATCTTATGTTGAAGTCTGTATTTTCTTTTCAATTTGTTAACCACGACTAAATGAAGAACTAAGAGCAGCTGTCGGCACTGAGTCCTGCCTGCGTTACATAGAAAGACAGAGAATAAAATGGTTTGGCCATCTGTTACGCATGTCACCTGACCAGCCAGCCTCGAGAGCCTACAACACCAAGCACTCAGGCTATAAAGGAAGAGGAAGGCCACGCAAAAGGTGGATCGGGGATCTCAAGGAAACCCTAAGAAAACATAACATCACAACTGAAAGAGCTGTGGAGCTGGCCTACCATAGAAAACTGCATCTCCCCTCAACGCTTAACGGCAACAGAGGATGAAAAAGTAAAAGTAAGTAAGTAACAACGACTAAAAAGACAGGCAAGAGAGCAATGAGAAAACTTTACCGGTAACGGCATCTTCCTTGTTTGTTGTCTTCCCTCTCTCCCACAACACAACACAACACAACACAACACGACATGAGCTTACACGAGTTGACGGACGGCCCGATAGTACTGCGGGGATACCATAGATGTACCATAGTAAAGCTTATCGGCTCAGCTTCTCGTGTGAACGACCTTGACGAGCGGAACCAGCGGTCACACCAATCTGACAGCGACATGGCGAGTCGCATGTCATTGTTCTGTAGACTTTCTCTTGTTGATCTAGTTGTTGTTTGCTGTTTTTGTTGTTATTATTTGTTGTTTGTTGTTGTTGTTGTTATTGTTGCATTTTCGCTGAGCACGATAGAAAATGTATTTAGGCTACAGTTGGAATAATAATATTTATTTTAAGTTTTAGTAAGTGTTTTACGGCACTTGCAACACAATAAGGTCATCATATAAGTGCTGAAAATTAGAGGTGTTAGAAAAGAGTATCAAATACAAAAAAGGAGGGGAGATAAAAAGACGATAGATGTTTGGTAGGAAAGAAGAAGCAAACCACACCAGAGCACCCGATAACCACCCACGAAATAATAATAAATATAATGTTATACATGCATAGAAAGGTTGTTTTAGTTTCTTTTTCAGATTGATGCTTATTGCAGGACAGGATTATGCACACACACACACACACACACACACACACACACACACACACACACACACACACACACACACACACACACAAATACACACACTCTCACACACACGTGCGTGCTTGCACGCACACGCACAAACACACACACACACACTCACACACACACAAACACGTACGCGCACGCATACACACACACACACACACACACACACATACACACATACACACACATACCCTCACAAAGAAAGACAGAATGCATACAAACAATACATACAACACATACATAGATACAATCACAGGGCATGATAATTATTATAGTAACTAAACAAACAGAAAGTTGAGAAAGGCAGAAACAACAGACGGCTGAGAAAGCAAAACGACTCCAGTTCAAGATCGCCCGGTCAGGGATTCGAACCAGGGCCAACTCCTTTTTTTTTGGGGGGGGGGGGGGGGGTAAGCGTTTTACGGCGCTCGCAACTGCTTAAGGTCATATGAGCGCGCGGGACACATTAAACATTTTCAGTTGGTAGAAAATTCTGTCCGGGTAGCAGTAGAAAGGCTGCAGAAAGAGTCAAGGGCCCAGAGGAGGGGGCAAAGGAGGAGAGGGGGGTGGGGGCAGAAAGTGAAGACGAAGGCAGACGACAGAACATTGCTAGAGAGTAGAGAGCAGGAAAAGAGATGAAAGGAGACAATTTTAGAGAAGAAAAATGTCCATCGCCGTCCTGATTTGAACCGGGACCTTTGAATGAGAGGCGAACATCTTAACCTCTTGGCCACGAGAGCCCCCGTTCTGAGTATCTCGGCCTGTCTTCTGGGATGTTGTATCCTTCTCAGCCTGGGTTGGCCCCGACAAACAGAGTTGGAAGCCCGCCTCCAAAATGATCTAAATTGTGTTGATGGGGGCGTAAAACCATATATATAATATATTACTGTGCAGCCTCTCTATAACCACATCGTCGGTACCAGAAAAAAATGTCGTTTTAGAGAGTTGTCGTTATAGAGAGTTGTCGTTATAGAGAGTTGTCGTTATAGAGAGTTGTCGTTATAGAGAGGCAACCAAAATAGTATTACAAATAATTTCATATGAGGGAAAACACCGGGGCCTGGGCACCATGTCGTTATACAGAGATGTCGTTATAGAAAGTTGTTACACCATTTTTAGAGAGAGGCTGCACGGTATTTAAAAAGTTGTCTTTGATTTCCTGCCTGTATTGCCTACCTTTTTTAATCAATGATGAGTTCAAAATGATCAATCCTGTCCTGTCTATTCAGGTGAGATAGCGACTACACTAGAGCCGCCTGTACCCTGACCCGGGCTGAGGAGACAGGCAAGGATGTTCTTGTCACACCGACTTCTTCATGATCTATTGGGTCTTAATAGAAGTGGATGCAACCTTTTGATTACTTGTATTTCATTTATTTTATTTTTTTGGAATACTGATGATACAGGGTTTTTTTTAAATAATGATAATTGAATTTATAAATTATGGTGCATGTTCACAATCTACAGCATGCTCCATGCAGTTACAACTATTATTACCCCAGCAGGCCTTAGAACGCCAAGAAACATTCTCGGCTTCCCGGGAAGCATACAGTACAAGCTGTGGATTACATGAGCTAAAACACTTGTAGCAAAACTGACATTTTTTTGCTGTAAATAGCCGGGTACCCATTCCCACCTGAAGTTTTAGTTTTAGTAAGAATTTTACGGCATTTGCAACACAATGAAGTCATATAAGTGCCGAAGATTAGAGGTGTTACAAGAGAGTAACAAACATAAAAAAGAATTAGGACAGTCCCAGGAAATTCGAGACAGCTGGCAAGCTTTCATTATCATTATAATGTGTTGATACAAAATACATGTACCCATAATCAAATCAATACAACTGAGCAGACGATAGATGTTTGATAAGAAAAGGAAAGAAGAACAAACCACTCCAGAGCACCCGCCAACCCCCCACCCCACCTGAGTGGAGGAAGTGAAACTCGTATAATAGTAAGTACCTTTTCCAAGGAAACAGCGTCGAGTCTGTGATAGGATGTGAAGATACGAACTCAGAACCTTCCCGCTGCGAATCCAACAGGCTAACCACTAACTAGATCACAGACGCCACATTTTGTGCAATGGACTGAGCACAACAAGCACCCAGTTGTCTCCATTGGGATCAATTATTGAGAGTCATTGTCGTCCTTTCTACTCTAATTCTAATTTAGTATACTCAAAGGCTATGGCAATTGTCGCGCTGAGACGTACAGACAATCTTCCCATTTACCCCGCGCTACACACAATCATACAATCCATTACTCTATACTTATCAAACTCTATCGATCATTTTTACATCAGAGTGCCATGACGCGATTATGTAGGATTTCAGGCATGGAAAGTCACTGTAACAGTGGGACCTATCATGCACGTTACGTCCTTCTTACACCACAGGCTATGGAATATAAATGGTGAAATGGTATAGGTTTAACGTCCTTATCAACACTATTAGGTTATTTAAGGGGGCGGGACCTCCTAGTTTAACGTCCGTCTCCGATAGGACCGAGCCAAGTGGGAAGTGCGTGTAAAGTGCCTTTCCGAAGGACACAACGTCGGACCGAGCTGAGGCTCGAACCCCCGAACTCGCAATCTCACGATTACGAGTCCGGTAGCCTAACCACTAGACCACCGACGTCACTCTACAGATGTGTAGCGAGGCAACATTCAATAATTCACACTGAGGGAGACAAATTAATGCGGGAGTAGTCACACTGCATAATTTATGGGAAGGAGAATTCTTTTTAAAATTATTAAATCAGCTCAATTGCACTTGATAGTAACAATAAATATAATGAATTCCCTGAATGAATCAGGCTCATGGTTTTGTTTACAACTATCCGTTAACATTGTGCAGTCGTGTGTAATTTTTCAAAGCCCAGTCTGGGACACACGATGTCGTTACCTCACGTACCCTAACGTACATCGTGTTTTACTATCGTATCCATATGACGTGGGGAACTCTGTGCCACCACTTAACCCTATCCGTAAGTCGTGTTTTACTATCGTATCCATAAGACGTGGATAACTCTGTGCCACCACTTAACCCTATCCGTACGTCGTGTTTTACTATCGTTTCCATACGACGTGGATAACTCTGTGCCACCATTTAACCCTATCCGTACGTCGTGTTTTACTATCGTATCCATACGACGTGGGGAACTCTGAGCAACCACTTTCCAAAAGGGAAATTTAATCGGTAATCCGATCAGTAGGTTTTGCGTAGCAGTCTGTCAAAATGATTTTTTGAGAAATACTGAAAGTTCTAAAGAGATCTTCACACAAAACAAAAGCATTCTAAAATGTGAAGAATACAACCCCGGGGGTAGGCTTACAAATGACCCCAGGGTGTACGGATAGGGTTAAAGCAAAAAACGAACAAATTTACATTGGTTTTTGGAGAAAGGTATGTGAAAAGGTTCTAAAACTGCAACGGCAGACATGTACTCTAAAATCGTTTTTACCATAGAGCACAAGGCAGAATAAACATCAATGTGCACTGCTCTTTCGAATAGGTATCTCTATATAACTCTAAAAGTCTTGTTATTAAATTCCTGCATATGGTTGAATGATGCATCTGATGTGATATGTACATTTTGTCAGCTTTACTTCTCTTTTCATGTTGAATTTTAATGAGAGTAATCGATACATGCATATTATATTTGATATTATTTAAATTTGTATGTATACCTGCATGGTTGTGTTTTCACGGTCCTGTACAGCCAAGAAAAATTTCCCTCTGAGATTATAAAGTTTTCTCTTCTCTTCTCTTCTCTTCTCTTATCTTATCTTATCTAATCTAATCTTATCTAATCTTATCTTATCTTATATTATCTTATATTATCTAATCTAATCTTATCTTATCTTATCTTATCTAATCTAATCTTATCTTATCTAATCTAATCTTATCTTATCTTATCTTATCCTAGCATCTGCGTTTGTCGCGGCCGCGCGCCGCGAATTTTTGGCATTTTTGAGTCCACGAATCGTGGTCGCGATTTTCGCATTTTTCAAAAAGACAAAACAACAAAGCTACTTCATTACATATTAGACATGTATTTTGATAAGTTACACCATGTGCATCTATTTTCATGCGGAGAATATAACTACATTACATTACATACTATTTATATTGCTGTCTGTCTTTTATTTTTACCTCTTTGTTGTGTTTTAATTTGTTGTCTTAATTTTTCTGAAAATTGTTCCGATTATTATTTCTTTTTCTTTTTTGTGTTTGTTTATACAGCGTAATGTCATTTAATTTGATGCTGTTCCTACCCTTTTAAAGATATAAGTGTGTTATGTTAGAGCGTGTCTCCACCAAAACCGAATACTGACACTGGCACGCCCCAATTGTGTGTGATTCTATACATTTTATTACATGTAATATCCTGTCCTACTTTTTCTTGAATTACACACGTTCAGGGTTAAAACAGCCAATCTTCGGATAGGTGGACATGCGCCCTAATTTTTTAAAAACGTTTTTACACCCTGGGTGACTACAAATGATATTCTGGATGCTTAAAACAGAGCATGAGAAATTCTGGTGCTTTAGATTGCTACCTCTATCAACAAATTGCTATATATACGTCGCCACAGACAGTAGAAAGCTTGAACATTTATGGCAACTTTTGCCACTTTTTGTGGCAACTTTTGGACAAAAAAATGGCAACAATCGCTTATCTTTTCGCATCGTAAATTCCCCCTTGCAGAATCTGGGACAGTCCCGGGAAATTTGAGACAGTTGACAAGCTTTCATTATCATTATGCGTTGATACAAAATACATGCACCCATAATCAAATCAGTACAGCTGAACAGACATTAATCTGTACATAGCTGCAATGACCTTCTTTCTCAATTTCTGTTTCAGGTAGGATGGAGAGGTAAAAATTACTATCAAATTAGTAGGCTACATGGACATTGGAGTTCGCTCAACTTAAATCGAAATTGGTGGGACTGACACATTTTCTTTGATTCAGCCAGATTTTTTTTAATTTACAGAGGTTGCTCAAACTGAAGAAAACAGTTGGGAATTGTATTGTCTTTTGGTTTACCGCTGTTTTCGGATTAACCTTGTTCAGTTCAAGTGGACTACACTATACATGTAATATTATTTGAATTGTTCCCAACAAAACGAATAATATCTCTGTTGCAGACACATGTATATTGATCAAGCTTTTAGAAGTGAACAAACCCTTCGGCCTATAGATGATTATAGATTTCTGAGTCGTACATAAATGTGGGAAGACATGGAATAACACCAAGAGGCTAGCCCAGGATAGAGAAAGGTGGAAAGTGTTTGTCCGTGGCCTATACCCTGGTGCAGGGTGAGAAAGTGTTTGTCCGTGGCCTATACCCTGGTGCAGGGTGAGAAAGTGTTTGTTAATGGCCTATACCCTGGTGCAGGGTGAGAACGTGTTTGTTCGTGGCCTATACCCTGGTGCAGGGTGAGAAAGTGTTTGTCCGTGGCCTATACCCTGGTGCAGGGTGAGAAAGGCAGTGATGATGATGAAGAGCCATACACTGGAGTCAAAACTAAGCAGCTGTTTTTTGTTTTGTTTTTGTTTGTTTTTTGTTGTTTTTTCTTGACATGTATGGTGTGGGGGTGCCAACTCTACGAAGACTTAATTACAAATTCGTATGAAAGAAGCACACCTCAGCATTCCAACATCACGCACTGACACGTGGTTTATATATCACCGGCTTGCAGAATCAACACAGCGATCAAAAATGATATTGAACTGTTCCAGCAGTTGCAGGAAAAGAACATTTATAACCCAGGCCCATGTTGTTGTTGTTGTTGTTGTTGTTGTTGTTGTTGTTGTTGTTGTTGTTGTTGTTGTTGTTGTTGTTGATGTTGGTGGTGGTGGTGCTGTTATCGATCCAGCAACAGCTGGACTCTCGCACTTCTGTCCAATGCCATGTAGTGATAAGTACAGGTTTGCTGCAGTTGCTGTGATGTTCCATAGAGTGTGTTGTCAAAGTTAGATCTCAGAGGGAGAAGGGTAAACCCAGACCCATAAAGTACTTCAAATGTGTCAGGACGCAGTGGGATCAGGCGCTCGTCAATTTTTGAGCAAGTTGAGTTAATGAATGGTATCATCTTAAAGCGTATTTATTTGTCTTGCATGAGATGATAAAAAAAACTACCATCCATCTTGAGTAGAAGTCGAGATATTTCCGACTGAAGATGGTCGGGGTCACCTGGTTTCGGAGGTAAATGTATCGAGAAAATAGCTGCCAAAATTTAGTAACCTTCATAGCTTGAGAGTCCTTGGGAAATGAAAAATATGAGGTATTTCGTTGTACTGGTGAGGTGAATGTTAGTGGTGATCTGTATACTATACCTGCTGTGATCTGTATAATATTATACTATACCTGCAGTGATATGTATATTATACACTATACCTGCGGTGATCTGTATATTATACTATACTTGCAGTGATCTGTATATGATACACTATACCTGCAGTGATTTGTAAATTATACATTATACCTGCGGTGATCTGTATAATATTATACTATGCCTGCGGTGATCTGTAAATTATACTATACCTGCAATGATCTGTATATTAAACACTATACATGGTATGCAAAGGTTTATGATTCAGGTGTTGGGTGGAATTAAAAAGTCGCAGAACTATCGAATTATGTTGTAAATGTACCCTCCAAGTGTTGACAGCTGGTTAAATGGGTCGTCAGTTTTGTTCTGTGGTGTCGCAGTGGATGCAATCGGCCCTAACTAATATAATATGAGTCGCTATTTAGGCAGTTTTATTATGACAATCAGATTGCTTGTCTTTTTTTTCTTTTTTTTTTTTTGGGCGTGTACTGTGTGAGCAACGACGAACCGTCAAGATGTCAATAGCAGTCATACCACGTTGTATGTCTGTGTTTTCTTTGAAGAAGGGACTGTGGTCTGTGATTTTGTGGTTACAGTATTCTCTGCATTACAAGTAGAGGATTTAGTTTTGTTGGGGTTTTTTGTACTGTTTTAAGTTTACGACGCTCGCAACTGCAAAAGGTCAACTTTAATGAGCGCCAAGGGGTGGATGTTAACAGAGAGTCCAAACTTGGAATCAGGCATACTCTGCTCACCTCTCTGGCCTCAAAAGCACAAAGTCTGCTTCGACTATCAAGGCACCCAAGAAATAGTAGTTCACAAGAGAGTGACAAAAGAAATACATGTAGAGGAAAATGACGATAGTAAGGATGAGGAAAGAAAAAGCAGCAGTTCCCCCTATGTTGTTCCGGCACAGTATGAGCATGACATTGATAAATCAGTCCATTTACAATTCTACTGTGCGTAAGAGCATGTTACTATCCCCCCTTTGGGGATGGCCTAGTCCTTTTTTACGTTATCGCAGACTCTGCTACACTGTAGTACAATGTAATTGGCCACTCCGTTAACTCAGTGGAAATCATGCTGGACCACAGAGCAGATGGCACTGGTTCGAATCCAAGACTGGGCATTCTTGAATTTGGGTTGTTTTGTGGCGTTTTCATGACTCTCAACCCATTTGACTCAGTCTTACCAGAGACGGACGTTACACTGTCCCCGTGGTCTTATGCACCCCGCATAATTTTGCAAAATGTGATCATTTTTCGCATAATTTTTAAAAAATTATTTTCCTTTATCTTTCTCTGTTTAAATTAACAGAATCGCATAATTTCACATTTTTGGGCCCAGTTTGCGTATTTTCAGAATTTTTCTTGCATAAAACGACGGGGACAGGTTACATTTGAAAATAATGTCTCATAAATTAAATTAAATAACCTAATAGTGTTGATTAGGGTGTTAAATTCATACACTTTCATACTCTGCACTTTCTGTCTCGCTCTCTCCCAGGGCTAGTGATCGTCTTTGTGTTGATGAGCTTCTCTCTTCTCAAACTAACACCCCACTTGTTTGTCTGGTCCTATCCGAGATACCCCCC
>NW_004797524.1:119041-122952 GCF_000002075.1 Aplysia californica
CACAATAATAATAATAAAAATAATAATAATAGTAATGATAATAATAATACCATTTGTATAGCACAAATCCCCGCTCAACAGCAAGCTCTAAGCGCTTCACAATCTATACTATTACCCCAGCAGACCTGAGAGCATTCTGAAACAACCTCAACTTCCTGGGAGGCATACGGTGCAAGCGGCCATTTATAGGCGCTAAGACACTAACGTACTGACAAGATATTTTGCTGTCTATGGCCGGGTACCCATTCCCACCAGGGTGAAGTGAGGAACATTCGTGTAAAGTGTCTTTCCCACGGAAAACAACGTCGGGCCGCGGCTCGAACCCCCCGAACCCACAACCTCACAATTACGAGTCCGGTAGCCTAACCACTATGACAAATTGAGGCAGTTTAGTCCTGCCCGCCATGTTCTTTCTGGCATAACAAGATTTTCTAGCACTGGCTTACTTTTTGTTGTTGTTTTTTTTGGCGGGGGGGGGGGGTTGTTTTTGAGTAAAGAGAAGCACATTGACACAATAACGGTCTTCAACCTGGGATGAGAGGGATACAACATCCCAGCAGAAAGACCCAGATACCTATTAAAAATTCCCCCCACTTAGGAATCAAACTACGATATCTCGTGTGTGACGACAAAGCGCCTAATCGTGGGTGGCTGGCGGGTGGTCTGGTTTGATTTGCTCCTTCTTTCCTGTAAAAAGTCTATCGTCTCTATCTCCCCTCCTTCTTTTATTGTGTGTGTTTGTTACTCTCTTGAAACACCTCTCATCTTCAGCACTTATACTTATATGATCTTTATTGTGTTTCAAGCACTGCTAAACTCTTACTAAAACTTTTTTTTAAGTGCCTAACCGCTACACCACAGACACCGCGTCCATTGTAATTTTTACATTCATCATCAGAGTAAACAGATTTTCCGAAATTTTATGGTCAACAACTTGGAAGATTCCCCAGTCAGAAAACTTCTCCTATAGTACATGACCATAATTCATACAGAAATGTTTCTAAGAGTTAAAAAATTAACCACAAAAAAACAATTTTTCACACGTCTTATCTTCTTTATTTTCTGCATATATAAATAAAATATAAACTATTGCCCATATTGTTTTGTTGCCGTGGCAACTCATGATGTAGACAAATGTGTCACAACATGGTGGAATAAGGCACTCGTCAATTTTTGGGCATATAATAATGTAGAGTTATTAAACAGCTTGCTCGTTTGTCCTGCATTTGGCGAAAAAGTACACATCTATCTTGAATAGAAATCTGGATATTTGCGATTGAAGGAGGTGGGGAAGGCTTGGTATGAGATGAAAAATTAGCGGCAGAAATGGCCACTCAAATTTGGTGACTTCCAAAGTTTGAGTGTCCATGGAAACTTTAAATTTACATTCTTTTCGGTGCCTATAATCAACGATTTTCAGTGAAACCAACACAGAAATGTGTTTTTAAATAGTCATAAAAGGTGTTCAGCCAAAAAACAAAAATTCAACAGAAATTGCAAAACCAGCAGGAAAAAGCTCATCCTGTCTTCGATTCCATTATTTTGACGAGCGCGTGTATGTATATATATATAAATATATATCATATAATATATATATATATATATATATATATAATATGTGTGTGTGTCACAACATGGTGAAATCAGGCGATTGTCAATTTTTTGGCAAGTGGAGTTATTACATGTATCATCGGAAAACTTATTTATTCGTCTTGCATTCAATGAAATAAATATCCATCTATCTTGAATAGATCAGAAGATATTTGCGATTGAAGGAAGTGAGGTCACCTGGGCTCAGTGGTGAAATTAGCGAGAAAATAGTTACCAATATAATAGCTAAAGAGAATTTGAAAACAGAAAAATGACATAGTTTGTGCCTTTAATCAATGTTTTCAGTAAAATTCACATGGAAATTTGTTTATATATGGACATAAAAGAGGTGGAGCCAAAAAATAAAAATTCGATAAAAATGTCCAAACTGGCGGAAAAATGCCGGTTTCTCCGATTACTGTCTTTTTGACGAGCGCCTGATTCCACCACGCTGCCTCACAAATGTTTCTAGTTCAAACAAATAGTCACAATTGGTCCAGTTGTGTTGCTCCCGTCATTAAACAAACAAAATTATAAGAAAACAACAAGGGTAGATCTACCAATCCTAACTCTGGGTCTAAAAAATATTTTTCTGAAACATGATAAATTCATAAATCATTAAGGAATGTTTTAAAATTTTAAAATTAAAATGGAAAGTCACGAAAATGTTAAAAGGTCTTACGACAGTAACTGAAGTAAAAGTTGCACATATCATAACTCGTACACAATATCATATATCCATCACAAAAAAAAACATTTTAATTATTGTATAGTCTCCAGTAATAGGCCAACTATTTGTTTGAAATTGTTACAATATTTGGTCGCTTTTAAGGACAAGCAGGCTAACCCAGATTTCGACCTACGTGTGTGGGTATTGCCCTACCTATAGGAGAAGTTTGGAATCATTGGTGTGTATATTTGTTTGGTTATAATACTGCAGAGAAAATGCTCCATGTCTTTTAATTAAAGAAAATGAACAAGGAGCAAAGCCTTTACCTTCGATTTTGTCAAAAGAGCATTTTTCGGGATAGTCCCCTTATGCTTTAAAGCGACCATTTATGAAGTGTCAGTTCCTTACAGACCTGGCAGAGACTGAGAGAGGCCTTCCCAGAGTATTTTAAAATCAATGACATAGTTTGTTAAGCAATGGCTTTGCAAGAACACATTATATTTACCTCTATAATTTATCATAAGACTCTTTATTTGCAACTAGCAAGACTGCATGAATACAGTCAATCCTTGTTATATTCATTGATCCAGAGCCAGATCTGCGACAGACATCGGCGATCATGGTTCTCCATTATTTCCTTTGCTCGGATGCTCTTAAAAAAGCTACGTTTCCCTGATCTTTCCCCGTTACCCATTTGTTTTGGTTCCCCAAGTAGGTTGCTCTGGGCCTACCCATGCCTCGTTTGCCTTCAATTTTGCCAGTGAGAGCTAGATGCTCAAGACCTTTATGTCTATTCAGGTGTCCCAAAAACTGCATTTGTCATTTCCTGATTGTTTTTAACAGTGAGCGACCCATGCGGGCTTCATCAAGTACTACTTCATTCTGTCCCCGCAGAATTATGCAAATTTAGATGGCTAAATTATGCAAGACAAAAGCAAAATTATGGAAGTTACCGTAACGCCATTCACGGCATGTTTTGCACTTTTTCAACAAGAATTTTCGTGTTTTAGCTCTATGTACAGAAGAATTGAAAACAGAACAGTATCAGTACATCTAGTTTTTTTGTGTACCTCAGTCAGAAAAAAAAACAGCCAAAAAATATAATCTCTGTAACTTTGAGCTGTATAGAGGAAAGAAAACATGTTTAAAACTTGCACATCACTAAAACCAGGGACACCTGGCAAACATGAAACATCAGCAGACATCAGAACAACTGACTTTTGATGGATGGAAAAATTGAAAATGCTCAAGGAACAAAATCCCTAACAAGGGAAATAACCAGCTTGTCACGTAAATGAAACTTACTGCTGTGATTACTTCCCTTTAGTCACATGTTAATCAATATTGTTTTGTTAAAAATGGAAGAAAGGACGTCAAAAAACTGACGGGAATCCAAAATTTTGCAGATGTTGCAGAATTATGCGGAAAAAACGCGGCCGCACAATCGCATAATCCGACAGGGACAACTCATTTGACTTCTTTTCCTTCCACGTCAGCAGTCTCCTAAGAAGTCACATTTCTATTGCTTCTATTTTATTTTCACTCTCTATACATAATAATATATAAAACTTTTTATTTGCAATAAACAAGACTTTGCATGAATACAGTCAAACCTCGTTAAATACCGCTCCCCATTATACGTCCAGCCCCC
>NW_004797524.1:123052-127933 GCF_000002075.1 Aplysia californica
CCCTCTCTCTCCTTTCAGCCAGGTTTTGCCAATGTAAACACAGTATTTGGGGCCCTTGCACCACCACCCACCAACTGTCGGAGTTGTAGAGGCCTACAGTCCTGATCAGACAAATAGAAATCTGTCCCGCTATACCACTAGCGTACTGGCCACCAGAGGTACACTTTGCACACGGAAGCCATCGATGACTGTTTGACATTATCTCTTTCCCATACACATCTCTCTGTCTACTTTTAGCATTTGTCGCTGATTTGCTCATGACTTGAACTGATTCAGAAAAATACTGTTATTCTTAAGTTTTGGCAAATATTTTTTAAGAAATTGGAATTACATTTTAGAAAGATATTAACTCATCTCTCATCTTTCATACTAACTCATCTCTCATCCTTCCTCAGACTGTCCGTCATCCTTTGAATCTTAATAAAGAGCAAGTTCACTAACATCAGCGCTTTGATGCCATCATATCAAACTTTGAAAACAAGGTCAAATGCGTTGATGATACATGCACGTGGGCAGACGGCATCGAATCAGCATTCCACCAGACATGCAGCTGGCTGGACCTATGCGCCCGCAACGGAATAACTCAGAACCCCAAGAAGTTCCAGTTGGCACATGACACAGTGGAATTGGCTGGCCTCACAGTGACACCGACAAACGTCAGATCCAGTTCGTGGGTGGTTGGCGGGTGCTCTGGTGTGGTTTGCTCCTTCTTTCCTATCAAACATTTATCATCCTTATCTCCCCTTCATCTTTTTTATTTTTGTTACTCTCTTGTAACAGCTCTAATCTTCTGGCGCTCATATGACCTTATGCACTTTCGAACGCCGTAAAACCTCTACTAAAAAAAAAAAAGACCCAGTTCCAAATTCCTTGACACAATCAAACATTTCCTAACACCAAGTGACATCACTGGCGCCCCAGCATGGTTCGGGCTGATAGACCACGGCCCTTATGCATTCTCTATGACCAAGCAAATGCAGCCATTCCGACACCAGCTGAAACCATCAACACAATTTGTGTGGACAGACGACCTGGCCTTCACCAAGTCCAAAGAAATAATCATCAACGAAATGAAGGATAGTGTCCGGCTTTTTGACCCCACGCGGCCGACATGCTTGTCGACTGACTATTCAGTGCATGGTGTCGGCTTCTTGCTACGAGAGAAATATTGTCAGTGTCCTAAAAGAGTTTTTTTTTTTAAAGTTTTAGTAGGAGTTTTACAGCACTCGCAACACAATAAGGTCATATAAGTGTCAAAGATTAGAGGTGTTACAAGAGAGTAACAAACACAAAAAAGAAGGAGGGGAGATAAGGACGACAGATGTTTGATAGGAAAGAAGATGTCCTAAAAGAAACCCTGACTGTTGCCATGAAGGATGGAAACTCTGCCTTGCAGGGAGTCCATTCACGACGTCAGCCGAGAGCAGATACGCCCCAATTGAAGGAGAGGCTCTGGCTGTGGCATACGCACTACATCAAACACGTTACTACATCCAAGGTTGCACCGACCTCACTGTGACAATGGACCACAAACCTCTAGGGAGAATCTTGAATGACAGGTCACTGACAGAAATCACGAACAGAAGGCTGCTGAATTTAAAGGAGAAGACACTCTTGAACTCAAGAGGACCTGATTTTTTCCCCCTCCCCCAACAACATCAATTCATTCGCAGTCAACTGTATGTAATTGGTTGCTATTCGTTTTTCCCTTCGCATGACAACCCTGCAAAACAGATATAATATATCTAATTTAATATATGAATGAGTCAAGACTGGCCAGTTATTATCTCTTGTCTCTACCAGCCTTCCACTAGTCAAGATGGCAACCTGTGCTATCCTGTAATACCGTCAGAGCCACTGCACTGCCAACTTGATGCTCCCCCCAAGCTAGGCGGTATAACAGGGTTTGACTGTAATACATTCTACAGTCTAGCAGGCACACATAGCAAAATCAGCAGGACACAGCAATTTTTTTTATTATATTATATAAACAAATTTTGTTATTATGTTACGAGTTTATTTTAAATACAAATAGATCAGATTGTTTTTTTAAAATTCAGGACTAAAAATTAATCTAAAAATATGTTCGCTATGTACATGACATGTTTCACTATAAATGCATGCCAGACAGAGTATTAAAATTGAAACAAAAACCTTTTTATGCGTCGACAACCAAACATGCTTCATTCATACAGGTATAAAATGGAAAATAAACGTAACTCTCCCCTAAAAAACTCTTTGCTGCTATGTCTTCGCAGCTGTGCCGTACAAGAACGGCCTGATGAAGAACGCTAACCACGTGTTGGCCGAGTAGCGTCGATACTGCACGTCTCGGAACCTGGACTTGTCCAAATAGACCCAGGTCTCTCGGTTGACGGAGCATCCTCCAGTAAAATAAGGCCATATCACTTGAAGCCAGTCCTGAACTGATCGGATGAAGGAGCCTTTTTCACCAGCAACATGCTCCAAGTAGTAGAAAACACCACCCTGAAATAAATACACAAAAACATAATATATATATATATATGTAATCACATCAATACAGAGGTCATGTGATTTATTACTTAAGATTAGATGAAAGAGCCACGCTTTTTTTTGTTTTAGTTAGAGTTTTACGGCACTTGCAACGCAATAAGGTCATATTTATTTTATAAGTGCCAAAGATTAGAGGTGTTAAAAGGGAGTAACAAACACAAAAAAAGAAGGAGGGGAGAAAAAGACAACAGATGTTTGATAGGAAAGAAGAAGCAAACCACACCAGACCACCCGCCAAACACCCACGAGCCATACTTGCAGACAGAACAGACAACTGTTGGAACTGAAACGAATCGTCACACAGTACACGGTAACTGCAGTGTGTGTACTTGTAACATGTCGTGTGTTTAGGCAAAGGCACTGGAACTTACTTGAATCTGATCATGTGTGGGTGGGTGCTGAGTGCTGGGGTGTATATATCACAGACAGACAGACAGTGCGGAGTTGCATTGGGCTGTGTGGTGTGTGAATAATGCTCGAATTTGTGTTGATGTGCATCATGTGTGTGTACGGCTGTTTGAACATGAAGGTATGGATTGGGAAGTGATTTGCAAGAGGGGTGGGTGGCGTGCTCTAAAGAGTAAATTGATAACATCGTCATGGTTATGATCTGACTCTGACATTATTGAATGTTTCATAGTGTCATTTAGGTCGTTAGGCTCATCAGCAGTATTTTTTTCCTTTTTCTTGTTGCCAGAAAAAATCATGACACACCCACTAACCCACTATCCATCCTTCTTTCTGTCCTTTATCGAAATCGGGTACTTTTCATGGAGGCAGAGAAGAGAAAACTCAATTGTCTGACAATAGAAACCAAGGATCAGATTTTAGTATGGGTGGACAAGAAGACCGGCACTAAGAGTAACACAGACATAGTAAGAGGTTTTAGTTTTAGTAGAGGTTTTTACGGCGCTCACAACAGTAAAAGTCATATGAGCGCCAAGGGGGTGGATGTCAACAGAGAAGTCCTTAGGGGGAATCAGACTTATTCTGCTCACCTCTCTAGCTTCAACAGCACAAAGTCTGCTTTGACTAGGCACCCCGGAAATAGTGGGTCACAAGAGTGTGACAAACATACAAAAGAAGTAGAGGTAAAATGACGATAGTAAGGATTAGGAAAGAAAAAGCAGTAATTCTCTGTCGCAGATCAGGCACAGTTATGAGCGAGACATGAGTCAGTCCATTCATTCTTCTATGCTTGAACGAGAAATATCCCCCCTTTGGGAATGGCCTAAGACACTTCGGTCAGTGGCACCGCCCTGGGGGATTTGTAGGAGATTTGGAATCCTCAAAATCAATGCTTTCTATGTTTTTAAAAAATCAACATTAAAAATTTGTTTTTTAAAAACACCAGCACTGGATGTCAACCCAACAGGAAACCAATGCACTTTGCCAGATATTTTGAGAGCATGACTGAACCGGCATTGTTTCCAAGGTTTCACCAAGCACAGGCCATGTGGTGTGTCTCTTCCTATTTCCCGTCCCATCTTGATGTTAAAAGCTGATGACAAAATCCCAACTAACTCTTTAACCATGCAATTTCAAATCACTTTATCTCGTAATTTTAGTGTGTTTGTTTGTGGAAATGCGACTCGACATATAGTTTTTGAAAACGTTTGTTTTTATTCAAACCGATCAACAAAGTGTCAACCAGATGTAGAATTTATTGTCTTTGACTTCCGGGTCAAGCTAAAGGCTTGTTAGCTCGTATTTAATTACTATAATATATTTCAGTCCATACCATTATAATACACACATAAACTTTGAATCGGACGGTGAAACCATCCAGACACGGTTATAAACCTCAACTTTAACAGATGCTGCAAGCGTCCAGACATGGTCAAAGAGTTTTAAAGGAACTTGGCTTTGACTTCACAAGAAGTACAGGCTGATTGAACAGGTTCAAAAAGAGACACGGCACCACTCGAACAGCTGTGTGCTGTGAATCAGTAACAGTAAAAAGTAACCATAGCTAAAGTGATTTCCCTGAGTTACTCCCCTTCATTTTCTCCAATATATATTATTTATCTAAGTTTACCTTCTACGTGTCAAACATAATTTTTGTTGTCAATTTGTGATGTATGTTTGAGTTATCTGAGCCTGCTCTAAAAGCCATCTATAAGACAATCCCTTTTAAATTGTACAAATGACCACTTCCCATTTAATTTCTCCACTTGCTTCTTTTTAACTAATTCCTTTTTTTAATTATACAAATATATATGACACTGCGCTGTATACGACTCAAGATGTGCACATCCACTATCCACCTGTCTAAGGCGGCCACTTAAGTCGCCTTTGACATTTTGACTATCGTGTATCATAATTAATTATTCCCTATGATTCACC
>NW_004797524.1:128033-130728 GCF_000002075.1 Aplysia californica
AACACCAACAACTGAAGACTTCCAAAGACGAAACTTTATAAAATATACCTGTTTCAGGACCCGGTGCACTTCCTTCAATACAGCATCTGGGTCTCGGACTGAGCAAATGGTCAAGGTGCACACGACAGCATCGAAGGACTCACTCTCGACCTGTGACATATTTTCTCCAAATGCTCGGATAAAACCATTAAAAGTGATGTGCCTTTCCAGATTTTTTCTCAAGAAATGCTCATGGTCAGGGTTTGGGTCCAGCGCTGTAACTTTCGTCCCTTGTGGATAAAGAGAAAAGTTTTGACCACTGCCGATGCCTATTTCCAGAACATTCAAAGAGGGAACTCCGAGTTTCTTTTTCAGATCTGGGAGCGACCTGAATAATAACACTTTCTCCTTTGAACAAAGTCTTGAATGAAAAAATCCACAAAAGTAATAACACGCAGCAGCTTCAAACTTCAACTTTACACTCTTGAAACGCATGCCGAATACATAATGAGCAATGATCCACAAACAAAGAAGAGGAAAAACAAGGTAAAATATACAAAAGTGGAGTGCTGCATCAAAGTGGGACATTTTGATGAAACAGTCTTCAAAACAGGAGTTTATAGATCTAGTACTGTAATAGTCTTGAACTAACACACTCTTTCAAAGGTGATTTAAGAAGTGTGTGTATACATATATATTATTATATTATTAGCAGGCCTAGTCTGTCTATAGTACAAGAAGGCCTCTATAGAAAATCCAGTCTCTTCCGGCACTAAAGAAAAAGCAAAACACTTTAAAATCAAAGAAAAACTAGGCCTAGTTCTACTTTGTTCGTTTGTTGTTTTGTGTGTACGTTTTTCCAAGAAACAGCAGGCTAGGGAACACCAGAGATCACAATATTATTCCAAGACGACCAAGACTTGGACTTTGGAAGTCCACACCCAGGAATTTAAGTTCATCCAAAATGTGAAAAATGACAGTTTGACTTGCACTCAATTCTCGTCTAGTCTAGATTGGAACAATGTTTTGATTGTGTTCCAAACTTATCAACTCGTAGATCTAGATTCTAGAACATGTCAATGAAACATGCACTGGGCTTGATCTCGATTGTGAACTTTGCCCCGATCACAGGCAAATCGATCGAAGCCACCGAGGCCCAATGGAAGCTTTGGCTGATAATCTATAATCTCTTGAGTTAATAGAATGTCTGTCTCAGTTTAACCGAAAATTTTGTTATTTCATTTCTAGCCACAATGACCATCGACAGAATAAAGGGTGTTGTGCTGCAGGTGGCCTGCCGAAAGTGTTAAAACTGATGAAGACAGGTCCAGCCAGAGTTGAATCAGGCGAAATTTGTTTACAAGATTACTATGAAGCCTAATTTTTTCCTGCTACTACTACTACAAACTACAAATCTACTTCTGTTTATAATATAGGAGGTAGGCTAAGGAAATGGTACCGCCCGTTTGATCTTAGCCTCAAAATCATTGAAAATAAATGGCTCAGAGAGGGTTAGTAACCATAATAATTTATTATTTTTACTTTGTGATTGCAGCAATACTATTCTTGACTATATAACACCACAATTAGGATCAAATGCATTCTCCTTTCCGAATTGTCAAATGTACCCCCCCAAAAGTTCATAACAGACTCCAAAGACAAGGAATTCTCCCCAGTCTCCAAGGTAAATAACTCTGATTTTACATTTCTACCGGTACAGTGAAGACGTATAAACCCGCCGGGGTTTGCACTGCCCGGTCCTTATTCCACGTATGCGATATCAGATTTAAAATTTAATATTATTTTTTAAAGCACGCGGGTGTGGGGGGTCGTATTCATAAAAAATGGATTGTTTAGGTGCTGCAGATGACTTTCTCCTTGTTCTTATTCGTCCCCTTCTGCTGTTTTTGGATTTGCTCGTATTAACGTGTAATAATAATTATCATAGTCTCATGATAGAGTCTTAGTATTTTCTATGAAATTGATTGTCTCAATGATTCTGTTGAACATGATTTTTATCTTATAATTAAACAAAATCAAATACGTTTTTCTCTGTAGGCCCATTTTCCGTACTGATCCCATCTGTGAGCTGGGGTATTGTATCCCCCTCAGATCAGACGAAGCAGTCGGCCTCCCTATTACATACATTGATTTGAAATGTTGTTACGAGGCATGAAACAATTACAATAACATGAAGAACGTGACAGCAACACGGGTAGATGGAGGGCGCCACTGGTAGGCAGGGGTCCTATATTTCTTTTAGTTAACTCGGTTATTTTAGGCTTACAGATAGATCGTTAAGTCATTGTTTTGTCGATGTGCACGCATCTGTTTCTTTTCCTCTCTCTTAAGAAAAAGACGAAAAGCATTTTGTTTGACAGCTCCTTAAAGAACGAACCTTCTTTACATTCCCGTACAGAAAATTGGTTCCCTTCGTACGTGTGACGTATACAGCTATCCTAACTTGATGGCTCCAATTAGCCAGATTGAGATATACATGACTATTACGAATTTGAGGAGGTCTGGTTTAATCTTGATAATAATACATAGAAAAAGAAGAAGAAGAAGAAGAAGAAGAACAAGAAGAACAAGAAGAACAAGAAGAACAAGAAGAACAAGAACAAGAACAAGAAGAACAAGAACAAGAAGGAAAGGTCCAAAGACGGATAGCGCAAATTCCCGCTCAACAACAAAGCTCTATAGCTGTACGACCCGC
>NW_004797524.1:130978-134145 GCF_000002075.1 Aplysia californica
GGGGGGGGGGGGGGGGTATTAACATGTTCTTATGCACAGTTTTGTTGTAAATGGGATGATTTATCAATGTCATGCTCATACTGTGCCGGAGCAACATAGGGGGAACTCCTGCTTTTTCTTTCATCATCCTTACTGTCGTCATTTTTCCTCTACTTCTTTTGTATGTTTGTCACTCTCTTGAGAACTACTATTTCCGGGGTGCCTTGATTAGTGGCGGGGCGCCATTGGTTCAATTGGAGCAAGCGCTCCACCTAACCCTGGCCTTCCCCCCCCCCCCATTTTTTCTAATTATTGTTCTATTCCAGTGTCAGTGCTCTAGATTTACATTACTACCTGTACTTCCTTGCAATCCGTCCCCCGCTGGCTGCGCCAGTGAAGAGACAGACAGCGAGGTTGGTTTATGCTAATAAGGAGCTTAGAACTAACATACTTTTAATCTCCTTGGTTTATGCTCGTCGCACCGCTTGCGGTAGTGTCTGCTAGGACTGGGAGCAAGCAAAAAATATATTTGCACCAAAGTGATTTTGTCACTGTATAGAGAAGTCTAGGCATCGTTCTTCCCGCACAAGAAGAAAGGTGCCTGAAACTTCTCTTGGTAGCACCAATTTGGAGGAAGCTAAAAATTTGATCCAAGTTTCCGCTAGCCTATCTACTACACTATAGAGTCTACGGTAACTCAATGAAGAATGGGTATCGAAACTGTTTTCTCCCTCTTTTGTGTAGCAAGTCCTTTACACAGGTCGAGAGTTCCGATAAAGAATTTCATTAGCTGGTGGAGAAGGCGTTATGGGGGCTCTCGTGGTCTTGAGGTTAAGGTGTTCGCCTCTCATTCAATAGGTCCCTGATTCGAATCCCCGATGGCGACGGAAAATTTTAATCTCTTCAATTTTCTACTTTCACATTCTTTCCTGCTCTCTAACAATGAACAACGTTCTGTCGTCAGCTTTTGTCTCCACTTTCTGCCCCCACCCTCTCACCCCCTTGCCCCTTCCCTGGGCTACTACTGACTCTTTCTGCAGCCTTTCTACTCCTTGGCTCCTTCCTTCTGCTATCTTTCAGCCACACCCCTGATCTTTTGGTAGTTTAAGATTTACACAAAGCCTTCTCGGACAAGGGTGATAAATCTCGGAGTTCCCGTGTGCAAGTTGTGCACGTTAAAGATCCCTTAAGGATTCAAAATCGATAAGATTAGGCTTCGGCCGCGCCCGGGCAAAATTAATAATTTCCTACCAAATGAAAATGTTTGGTGTGTCCCGCGCGCTCACACGACCCTTTGCATTTGCAAGCACCGTAAAACACTTACAAAAAAAGAAGGAAAAAAGGGAAAAAAAAGAAAAAAAAAAAGCCGTTTTTGAGCCGAAATAATCCCCGCCCTAAAACTCTAAACATAGGCACACACGAATCATATGTGAGATGAGCATCCGCTCTGTTCACCCAGCGGGTAGCAATGAATATTTAATAATAATATAATGAACTTGGGGCAGAAGTATCGCTTGTTTGCCGAGAGGACTTGGTTTGATTTCGAAGAATTTAGCACTCACAACCACAGCAGCCGCGAGTACCATAGCTCTCTCCCGCCTCCACCCCTCACAACCAGACCATCAATGATTTATTTATAGAGGCACCAGCCATCCATGTCCAGGTGCTGTTTTAGCCTCACAACAACAACAACAACAACAACATCATCATCATCATCATCATCATCATCATCATCATCATCAACAACAACAACAACAACAACAACAACAACAACAACAACAACAACAACAACAACAACAACAACAACAACAACAACAACAACGACAGGGATGCGGTATGGCCCTGGCGAAGAGCACGCTCTTCGGGGCTCCAAACATATCGAACGGATAGGCTACCACACACACACACAACAACAACAACACAACAACAACAACAACAGCCCCCCCCCAAAAAAAAAAGAAAAACCACACAAACCCCCCCCCCCCCACACACACACATTTTAATAGGTCTTACAGCTGAGCAGACCTCTGTAACCGCCTTTGGCCAGGGCCTGAGAAAGGAATGGTCTGTTATACCAGAGAGTTTGGTTATACATTAAGATTTTGATTAATCCTACACAAGCAAGGCCGCATGTCTAATTAAGATATTCACTTTCCTGCTCAACAATTATGGACCGCCGTCTTTGACAGTTTTTTGAATGGGAATCCGGATTTTATTAAATAACGGGAGTAGGCGAAGCCTTAGGCTACTCAACATAGTAGGACTAGCAAAAAAGAACCCCCCCCCCCCAAAAAAAAAAAAAGAAAAGAAAAGAAGTCGAGGGGCGGGGAGTATTCAAAGGGAGGACATTTTCCACTTTACACCGCTTCTCTCGCGGTTCCACGGCATGGTTCGCATCTCTGACAACTGAGGTTTTGTGGCAGAGTTTCTGTAATATTTTGAGGTATATAGAATCTAGATATCTATTTGTTTTTCTTTTATTTGCGCCAGCTTTGCTCTCAAGTCTTGCAACCCTCTTTCTGTATATATTGTGACAATTCCATGTTGTTTTTCTTTCTCCTCAGCCTCAAGCAGTCCAACCGCTGTTTTTGCATGTTTTATTTTAGCGGACTTCTGGATTGTTTTGAAAACGCGCACACGGTGACACGAGTGACGGCACCTTGCCCGCGAAGTGGAGTCTCTCTATTTTGACTTTGTTGGAGGTAGGTGTGATCTAGATCTAGAAATCTAGATATAGATTTACTGCTGAACCTGTCAAATTTCAATCAAAGATCTAGATCTAGAGGCCTATATTTATATGCATGCAACTAACGCTTCGAGTGGCAGTGGGGTGAACGGGATGGACACTTTCACACTCTAGACTCTAGTGTAGTCTACACAGTAGCCTACTATTTACTGCCTAGATCTAGATTAGATCTACACTATGCCTAGGCCTACTGGTTCTAGATCTACAGTGTAGTGTTGGGCCTGGAAACACTGTCACTGTTCTTGAGCTAAAAAATTTAAGCTTAAATTAAAGGCCGGCACTATTTCTCCGAACGTTCGGGAAAATAAAGCTGGGCACTATTTCTCCGAACACTCTGAAATCACACCCTTTCCCGCATATTTCGGATAATAAAAATAAAATATAGATCTATAATTATATTATAGGCCTACCAAAGATTGTTCGTATACAATATGGTTCAATC
>NW_004797524.1:139329-151831 GCF_000002075.1 Aplysia californica
TGTGTGAACTTTTATTTTGTCAGCAGCGCTTTCTTGAAGGTTCATCATCAGATTGAGGAAGTCCAGAGGTTCCACAATGACAGGACTAATTCAGTTTTACCGAAAACCGGGGCTCTGCCCAAGTCAAATTGAATTCTTGAAATCCAAGATTGAGACGGTCGTTCAGCAGTCCAGCCTGGAATCTGTGGTCACGGAATTGTGCTTTTATATCGAAGCGGAGTCGAAAGGTCTGCTATTGTCCATAAATTTTGTACATATCGATGCAGCAACATCTGGGCTCTCGCCCTTCTGTCCAATGCCATGTAGTGATAAGTGCAGGTTTGCTGCAGTTGCTGTAATGTTCCATAGAGTGTGTTGTCAATGTTAGGTCTCGGAGGGAGAAGGGTAACATATTGTCAGTAAAAACGCTGTTCTCTGGAATTTTCAAGAAACCACAAAACTGTTGTATAGTAGCCTTAGTTAAGTTAGTTTAGTTTTTTTAGTTTTTTTCTCCTCCTACTGCTCAGTCCGGAGTGTTTTTGTTCATTTTGCAAACCGTGTTATCGTCGTTGCACTAGGACAGTTGCACTCAATTTTCTCTCACTTTTTATGAAAACTTTTATAAACTGTATAATTGTATACTTGCCGCCTGATTTCTGTAAATCTTTCGTTCTTTGTCTCAGATTTGTCAGAGCAGGAAGAGTCGGTGCTGAAATGGGTTTTGTCCGTGCCTTTTGAAGAATCGTGCCTGACAAAAGACACAGGGCTCAACAAGGACGCTTCTTCACTTCTCATTGAAGTAGGGCCAAGGTCAGTGTGGTCAGAAAAACATTTTAAAATTTTGTTATGGAGTAATTTCCCCACCAGTGCAGCACTACTGACTGGACTGAAGTGTTTTTAGGCCATTCCCAAAGGGAGGATATTAACATCATGTTCTATGCACAGTAGAATTGTAAATAGACTGATATATCAATGTCATTTATTCTCATACTGTGCCGGAACAAGATAGGGGGAACTGTTGCTTTTTCTTTTCTCATCTTTACTTTACTATCGTCATTTTCCCTGTACTTCTTTTGTAACAAAGGTATGTTTGTCACTCTCTTGTGAACTGCTATTACCGGGGTGCCTTGACAGTCGAAGCAGACTTTGTGCTGTGAGGCTAGAGAGGTGAGCAGAGTAAGCCTGATTCCCCATTTGGACTTCTCTGCTGACATCCACCCCTTGGCGCTCATATGACTTTACGCAGTTGGGAGCGCAGTAAAACCGTACTAAAACTAAACTAAACTAAACGTGAGTCTGAGCTGCTTGATGTATGATTGTATTATTTCTCTGTTCAATGCTTGTGTCATGACAAAGTGGAATCAGGTGCTCGTCAAATTTTTGACAAATGGAATTTCTTATATAATTTTAAAGCTCGTTCATTTGTCTTGGTTCGGATGAAAAAAAAAAAAAAATCATCTATCTTGAATAGAAGTCGAGATATTTACGATTGAAGGAGGTTGGGGTCACCTGGTTTCAGAGGTAGAAGTTGTGAGAAAATGGCCGACAAAGGTTGGCGACTACCAAAGCTAGAGTGCCCTTGGAAACTGCAAATTTACATTTTTTGTGCCTTTGATCAATATTTTTCAGTAAAGTCAACACAGAAATTTGTTTTAATTGGACGTAAAAGGTGTTGAGCTGAAAAGAAATATTTAATAAAATTAAAATTGAACATGGGGGAGGGGGGGGGGTTGGAATTGTCGGCTTCTTTGATTTTATTACTTCGGCGAGTGCCTGATTTCGCCATGTTACCACATATTTGTTTAGTTTATGGTTAAATCCATAAAGTAAGTCCTCTATGACTTCCTGGAACAATATTTTATGAAGTGGAAGGGAACATTTTTTAAACCTGAATATATCCATAATTTTCAAACAGCTTGTTTCCAAGGTCTTTATATATATATATGCATAACATTCATTGGACAAATATTATGCACTGATTCTTTTCTCTTGCATCCCTGAATTTTTTCATTTGTGAAATCTTCAGATCTATTAAGAGATAGCTTTTCTGATTGTTTGTTCCGGCATGTTAGATTTTTGTTTTTTTCTTTTTTACCGTTTTCAGTAATTTTTTTCTTTTTTTACAGGCTCAACTTTTCTACTGCATTGTCAACCAACAGTGTTGCAATTTGTCAGTCCTTTGGATTCACCGACATAAAGCGCATTGAGTATTCCATCAGATATCTGCTCACTTTCAAGGCCGGATGTTTGCCGTCTGCTGAGGAAGAAGAGGAGGTAAGTTTTCCCAAAGTAGTCTCTCTCATTATTAACTCTTTAAACCCTGATTTTTTTCCACCGTTTCCCAGAGTTTTTTCTACAGTCACCTAAACCTGGTGCACTATGTCTCATTGTAACTTCTAAAAACGCTATCTGAACTTGCAACGTACTTGTAAATGGCGGAAACTTGGATCGGGAATAGTTTCGAAAAACAAGCTAAAACTAGCACTTAAGGAAACGAAACAGTTGTCACTAGTATCGGACGCTCCCAGCGTCTGATGGGGAACAGGGTTATTACTGCTGGACGCTGTAAGTGTGCGTCCGATGGGGTTTAAAGAGTTAATACATTGCCTTGTAAGAAACAGGAATTGAAGAAAAAAACTTTCCTGTGCTGCTTCTGTGCCAGTCTCTCTCTAAACTCTTCCTTAAAACCTCCCCAATAAATGTGTAATGTAGAATTATATTTGCTTGCACCATTTATTCAGTTGGTATCAGAGCGAAATGCTCGCAGCTAAAGGTATTTGTTGATAACATCTACAACACTGTTCAGTTGGTATCGTGCACATGACTGGTTTGAATCGACAATGTGGCATTCTGTAATCTGGATTATTGTTTATTTCTTTTGGAGTTTTGAAGGCTTTCCTTCTGTTTTTTTTCGTTTAGTTAAATTGGAGACTGGAGGAACATTACATTTTCATGGTTTTTGTATAGAAATCAGGAAATCCTCGGGGCTGTGCTACTGGCTGAAGTGTATAGAGGCCATTCCCAAAGGGGGGACATTAACATCTCGAGTTCTTATGCACATAAGAATTGTAATTGTAAATGGGCTGATGCATCAATGTCATGCTCATAACTGTGCCTGAACTGCAAAAGGGAACTGCTGCTTTTTCTTTCCTAATCCTTACTATCGTCATTTTTTCTCTACTTCTTTTGTATGTTTGTCACCCTCTTATGACCCGCTATTAGCGGGGTGCCTTGATAGTCGAAGCAGACTTTGTGCTGTTGAAGCTAGAGAAGTGAGCAGAGTAAGTGTGATTCCCTTAAAGACTTCTCTGTTGACATCCACTCCTTGGTGCTCATATGACCTTATGCAGTTGCGAGCGCCGTAAAACCTCTGCAAAAAAGAACCGAAACAGACATCATCCCAGCAGAAAGAAGATGTTATATTTAATAAGTGTGCCGTGTTCCCTTTGCACAAATCTCACTGACCTTGACCTTGTGTGTACAAAGTGATACCCCCCGCGGCAGTGCCACTGACTGTAGTGTCTTTAGACCCCCCGCGGCAGTGCCTCTGACTGAAGTGTCTTTAGACCCCCCAGGGCAGTGCCACTGACTGTAGTGTCTTTAGACCCCCCGCGGCAGTGCCACTGACTGTAGTGTCTTTAGACCCCCCGCGGCAGTGCCACTGACTGTAGTGTCTTTAGACCCCCCGCGGCAGTGCCACTGACTGTAGTGTCTTTAGACCCCCCGCGGCAGTGCCACTGACTGTAGTGTCTTTAGACCCCCCGCGGCAGTGCCACTGACTGTAGTGTCTTTAGACCCCCCGCGGCAGTGCCACTGACTGTAGTGTCTTTAGACCCCCCGCGGCAGTGCCACTGACAAGTGTCTTTAGACCCCCCGGGGCAGTGCCACTGACGGAAGTGTCTTTAGGCCATTCCCAAAGGGGGGACATTTCTCGTTCAAGCATAGTAGAAAATTGTAAATGGGCTGACTCATGTCACGCTCATAACTGTGCCTGATCTACAACAGGGAGCTGCTGCTTATACTTTCCTGATCCTTACTATTGTCATTTTCATCTACTTCTTTCGTATGTTTGTCACTCTCTTGTGACCTGCTTTTTTGGGGTGCCTTGATAGTCGAAGCAGACTGTGTGCTGTTGAAGCTAGAGAGGTGAGCAGAGTAAGTCAGATTCCCTGTAAGGACTTCTCTGTTGACATCCACCCCGTTTTGTTCATATGACCTTATGCTGTTTCGAGCGTCGTAAAACCTCTACAAAAACAAAACAGACATCATCCCAGCAGAAAGAAGAAGTTATGTTTAATAAGTGTGCCGTGTTCCCTTTGTGCAAACCTCACTGACCTTGACCTTGTGTGTACAAAGTGAAATATACATGTGCCGCCATTGACATTTATCTGCTTAAATGAAATCTGTAATCAGAATAGAGAGGTCTATCCTGGATTCATTGTGTTTCATTTTGTCTGACAGGTTCTCAACTGTCTCCATGACCCAATGACCCAGTGCCGCTATACCGAACCGCTGCAGACGTTTGACCTTCATACGAACCCTGACCCTGTTTTTGAAGTTGACGTCCTTGGGAAGGGAAGGAAAGCCCTGGAGAAGGCGAATGAGACTTTGGGTATGATAAGAGAGTAGAGTATTACGTAATCTAAGGTATCGAAGAAGGGGGGAGGGGTAGGAATAAAGGGGGGGGGAGGGGGGGGACACGTTATCCAAAATTAATAAGTGGGGGGGGGGGGGTTGGAATAAAAGAGGGGGGGGTGGTGAGTGTGGCACATTCAACCTCATACCCCTGTAATAGTAGAAACAAATCTGTTTTATTTCTTCTTCAGGGAACAAAAGAACAAGAAATCATGAAATTTTAGTGAGTTCAGTAAGTTACTGTGACAACTTTTCCCATTTAGGAACAAACCTGTTTCATTTTAAAATATAAACCAATGTACAAAAGTTTTAAAAATGCTCAGATAATTGAGGTAGCCAATTCGGTACCGGTACTAATACTGAGGCTCATTTGCCATTTACGAAAAAAAAAGCAGTTTTATTCAGATATCTAGATTCTAGATATAATGTTTCACATGATCGTTGCTTGTAGCACACTAGAAAATAATAAACGGGGGGAGGGGACGATATGGAATAAGGAGCGGGAGTTGGGGGGTTGTGCAAAAAAACTGAAAATTAATAAACGGGGAGGGGGATGGATGCTTATTCGATACCTTAGAGTACTTCTTTTTTCCCCCTCTGCTGTTTCTGTCTATCTATCTTGCTCTTTCCCAGTACCCAATGACCCTTGTTATGTTGGATTTGCTTCTCTTTCCCACAACAAAGAAAACGTCTCTTTCAGGGCTGGCATTTGACCCCTGGGATTTAGATTACTACACACAACTGTTCCTGGAGAAAGTGCAGAGAAACCCGACCAGTGTGGAGTGCTTTGACCTGGCCCAGTCCAACAGGTCAGCTTATGGGGGTTTTTTTTCTTGTTTTGTTTTTGGTGTTTTGTTAGTTTTTTATGGCGCTCGCAACTGCGTATGGTCATATGAACGTGCGGGACACACCAAACATTTTCAGTTTGTAGGAAATTTTGAATTTTGCCCGGGTGGGGACCGAAGCTACTCATATCAATTTTGGACCACCAAGGGATCTTCAATGTGTGCAACTTGCACACGGGACCTCTGAGATTTTTTGCCCTTATCTGAGAGGGCTAGGTGTAGATCTTTCCTACCATAAGATCAGGAATGTGGCTAAAAGACAGCAGTAAGGAGCCATAGAGAAGCAGTAGAAAGGCTGCAGAAAGAGTCAGGAGCCCATAGGAGGGGGCAAAGGAGGTGAAAGGGTGGAGGCAGAAAATGGCGACGAAAGCAGAAGACAGAACATTGTGAGAGAGCAGAAAAGGAGGTGAAAGGAGACAATTATTTGAGAGAAGAACATTTTTCCTATCGCTACCCGGATTCGAACCCGGGACCTTTGAATGAAAGGCGAACACCTTTACCTCTAAGCCATGAGAGCCCCCTTAGTAAGAGTTTTACGACACTTTTCAACACAAATAGGTCATATAAGTGCTGAGTATTAGCGGTGTAAGGAGAGCGTAACAAAGAATGAGAAGAGATGAGGAGGAGAGATGATTGACAGGAAAGAAGGAGTAAACCACACTAGTGCACTCGCCAACCACCCGCATGTAGTAATGTATAGGTAGACCCATGTTGACTAGCGGCATGAACCTGTTGAGTACTTTTAGCGGTTTATAAAGGAAATAAGGCATGGGTTCTTGATGTTGATAACAGTGTAGTAATAATAATAAATGACATTTATATAACGCTCAACCCCGATTAAAGTACACAGGCTCTGAGCGCTTTACAATACAGTACAACGTACAACAGTAACATAAAACATTGTGTTCTGGCTAACTAAATCACTCCAAATATTCATCTTATTAATTTAAAATGAGAAATGACTTCAACTGACATTTGAATGAATGAAAAGTGAATGAATGACTTTGCCACTTATATAACATTTACAAGTTTTGTGCTCGCTGTTGCCTTTTTTTGCTGGTGTATTACTTGTATCAGTATAATGAGCTTTGTTTTTAGAAAGAAATCTAATGATTTTAAAAAATAGATTGTGTATTTAGGCCACAAGGGCTTTTATGCATATGTGTCAGGATGCGGTGGAATCAGGTGCTCGTCAAGTTTTCGGCATATGGAGTTACCAGTATCAGCATAAAGCTTATTCATTTGTCTTGTTTTCAGTGTAGAAAGTACCCATCTATCTTCAATAGAATTAACTCATTCGCTACGTATTATTTTCGGCTTGTGGACGAATTCTTTTCGAGAGGGCGAAATGAGATGATGACTAGTGCGCAGTTCACAGGTCTTTGGGGCCATAAATTCAAATAAATATCAACATATTATATACCAACATTTTCAGTATGGTTTGTTGAATACACCTGCATTATTTATTTGCGTATTTTTCAACTTTGGTTCCTGTAAGAGGCGATTATGCAACACAATTGTGATTGGATGCGGATAAAATTGGAAAATAAAAAATGTATAATCTCAGGTGAAACTAAAAAAACATGTTTGCACCTAGTCAAATGATACCTCAAAATAACCGTAACTGTATATAGAACAGGAAAATATTGAAAAATGTGCAGTTATTTACATACATTCCATAATATTTGTACATTTGGATCATAACATCCGATATTGAAAAAAAATAATTTTTAAAATAATTTTGAAAAGAGGATCACAAACAGAAAAAAATACGCGTAACATATATGGAATTATTCAGAATTGCACTTGGAATAAACCTATACATGTCTTGAGTGGTACTTTTTGATTAATTTCACCCAAAAGTAGTGATTTTGGGGAGAAAAAAATATGTTGACTATTTAGATCTAGACCTAGATCTAGCACTCAAAAATATTGATTTCTCAATTACAGTGCACCGGCAATTTGCGTCCAATAGTATCAATATTATAAAGAAGAGTCCTACACTTCTTTAGTGAGCAAAATAATTATACATTTTGTTGTGTAAAAGTACTAAGACTGGTGTCTGGGCTACAATTTGGGCTTCGCGGTATCGAATAAACTACGAAATCATGTTTCAAAACTGAATCACAACTTCCGATTTTCGGTGGAAACGCTTGACCCGGAAGTCAACATTATATTATGACCTTTCTTTTAACATGGATAAGTGGATTGGAATAGAAACCAAGCTAAAATTGAACGTCGGTTCTCGAGCCGCCGGGGGCGGCTTAACGTACTGACGGCACTTGAGCCGCGCCGCCCCCCACGGCTCGGCGTAGCGAATGAGTAAATCAAAGTTTTAAGTAAAATCCACACAGCAATGTATTTTTTAATGGACGTAAAAGGCATTGAGCCAGAAAATAGAAATTCAATAAAAATTTCCAAACTGCTAGAAAAATGCTGGTTTTTAAAAAATATAATTATTTTGATGAGCGCCTGATTTCACCACAGTGCCTCACGTATGTTTGCAATACAAGCTTTGACAATATGCCGTTTCAAAACTTTTCTTTCTTTTTCTTTTTTTTTTTTTTCTTTTTTTTAGGTGTGTTTATGTGTGGAAATGGAGAGACTGGTTTGGCAAGTTGTTTCATTGTTTTTTTTAGAATATGGCCGAGAGAAAGACTGGGAAAGTATTGAAGTGTCATGCTTGCTTATAACTCCCCAATGTTTTCTGTTTTGTCGTTTCAGTGAGCACAGCAGACATTGGTTCTTCAAAGGTCGCCTGATGGTGGATGGGAAGGAGTGGCCAGAGTCGTTGTTCTCCATGATCATGAACACACAGTCTTCCAGCAACGACAACAATATCATCAAGTTCAACGACAACAGCAGGTGAGAAGTTCATCTTTTTTAATTGTTTTGTGCAGATACTACTAGACGATGAAATTTTTATTGAGCTGGAGTGCTTTTTACAGGTGGCACTGAGCTTTGGGAGATGCTGAAATGTTGTGTAAGCAAGTGTTAGAAATGCTCTTATTTTTTAGTCTTCAACTGATTTTTAATTTCAATAAACATTCGTTTTGATAGAAAACCGATCCAGATTTGTTTTTTTGTTTTTTTTTGTTTTAAAGTTTCAAATTTATGATATGTCTTTTGCAGAAGGAAGTCCCTTTGGCCTTTTGTACATCGAGTCAATGCTGAGAATGTTTTTTGTTAAAAAAAGAACATTTGATCTCGTCTTTTTACATCTTATCTGACATGTTATATTCCAGATGAACAACATGCACATGCCACGGCGCACCGGCAGTGGAATTTTAGTTGCCGCAGGGGGTTCCCTGCCGGGCGCCTTATCACGTCGGGGTCACGGGGGTCAGCTCCCTGTCGCCGCTCTGTCTGGGCCGACTTAATTTTTGGTACTTTTCAACGTACAATTTAAGGTGCATCCTTGTATTTATGGTAATTCTCATTTAGTGCACCCAAAGCACGCATTTCTGCTCTTGAGACTCAAAAAAGAACGGACGTTGTAACTTGTCTGGTTATTTCGTTAGACGCGCTGGAGTCGGCAATGCTAAATTGTAATTTTTTTTGGACTAGCGTGAATGAAAAAAAATCAATATAAAAAAAGCGCATCGTCAAAATCTGTCGAACTTTTGGAATATGAACGAAATAACATTAGTGCAGGTACTCAGAAAAGATGGTATCTGCGCTTATAATAGAAGGCTGTAATTTTGCAATTTTATCCATCGGGCACACAATTCGCTGCGAAGTAATTCCTCCAAATACAACTTTATGTGTCTAATATAATCATGAATATTCGCATATTTTCTCGAAAGTTTATAAAAGTTATCATGAAGTTTCTCAATGAAAAGTACAAATCGATTTTAGTGCTAGAATATATCTTCAACGTAGATCTAATACACGAACAGTATCTGTTACACTCCAGAAATTGCTTACTTTTCTTAAAACGCTAAGTCTAGGTTTTGTAAGTTGACTGAATAATAGGGATGACTTCTCGTAATTGGGTTATAAGAATAATTTCTAGCTTTCCAGGGACACTGAATCAGCACCAGAATTTTCCAGCTTTTTTTACGTTTCTATGACCATTTGCAATAACTGACAATGTGACTGATTTCTTTACATGCATAATTGTGTCCGCGCATATTTCCTACACAAAAACTAAGAGTGAATGTTTTAGCTGTCGTTATTTTTATTCCATACTAGAAGTTTATCTCTACCCATGTATTTACACGGTTTTGTGGTTTTTTAAATCGCTTATATTATATCTTTTTAGTTGTATGCAGGCTGCCACAGACACAGCATGATTCATGAACAAACGCAGAGTAACTTTCTCTTGTTTAATAGTAAAATAAGAGGTAACGCTGATCGTCTTTGTAGTCAGTTTAACACAGAATTTGGAGAGGTCTGTCGTGCCTTTTTAAAAATAACAATCATTTATTCATAACTTTGTAACTAAAATAGGACAAATTGGGTACTCTACAAACACTTGTCTAGAACAAAAACTAAGGCACAGAAACTAACCATTCTAACGCAGAATAAATCTCAAGACATTGAGCTTTTAGTACATTCGCGTAATGGTTTGCTGTGTGGGATGGAGAAGAAGTTATATCGTTTTAAACATAGTCAAAAATGCGAACTTCCCGACCGACACCGGCAAAGTCGCCTCAGGGCTCATTAACCCCGTGACCCTGAGCCGGGGAGCTCCGGCGGGCTGCTGAGTCACGCGAACTAAAAGTAACAGAATCGGGCGAAAAGTGACGCCGTGATGCAATTAATTCAGTCCAGATAGAAATGTAATGCATAAGTGATTAGAAGTAAAAAAGCTGTACTGAAGTCCAGAAAAGTGGAAATGGAATTTGCTCTTACAGGTTGGAACCTGCACAACTGTTATACTTCTCAAGGAAGACAATTATTTTCCCACCTAACCCCCCCCCCCCCCCCCCCCTTTCCCCCACCCATCATCAGGGCAGTGCTAATGACTGAAGTGTCTTTAGGCCATTCCCAAAGGGGGGATATTAACATGTTCTTATGCACTAGAATTGTAAATGGGCTGATTCATCAATGTCATGCTTATACTGTGCCGGAACGACATAGGGGGCACTGCTGCTTTTTCTTTCCGCATCCTTACTATCGTCATTTTTCCTCTACTTCTTTTGTATGTTTGTCACTCTCTTGTGAACTGCTATTTCCGGGGTGCCTTGATAGTCGAAGCAGATTTTGTGCTTGACAAAGGTGAACAGAGTAAGTCTAATTCCCGGTTTGGACTTCTCTGTTGACACCCACCCCTTGGGGCTCAAATGACCTTATGCAGTTGCGAGCACCATAAAACGTTACTAAAAGAAAACTTCCCACCTACCTGACCTCCCCAGTGCAATCCGAGGATATGAAGTGAAGTCTCTCCTTCCTGACAGTGTTGTTGGGCCCGGCAAGTTTTCTGTGTCAGAGAATGAAACGAGGCACGTCATATTTACTGCAGAGACGCACAATTTTCCTACAGGTTTGTTGAACTCCTCTTTTACACGTTTCTTACAGTCCTCTTTTTCAATCAGACTTTCATGTCTCCGGGCTTTTCCAAAGTAAGTAAGTTTATTCAGTGTTTAAGGCCATTGGCCCACATCACATCACACAAAACACTCATTTGATGAGTAAAGTTTCCATATTGAATAAGTACAGGTTGTGCCCTTATCTCTTATCGTGGGTCAAACATTGCATATTTCTGTCACTGGGCTGAGTCAGCCTGGGAGGAATTAACAGTTTCATTTGATGGACAAAGTGTGAACAATAGAAAATAAAGTGAAATTCATCTTCAATTTCGTGAGAGTTACACCTCTCCCATAAGGGTGAATTTGTTAATTTCCACTGATATAGATTGTTATTTAATGGAAGGCTAGGAGTTTTTAACAAAGCTACGACTCTTCTGCTCCAATACCGTGGGAGGTTGGTGATATATTCAGCTGTTTCTTGAAACGGAACTGTAAGAGAGAATGAATTGTACTTGCAACAGACTTCTTCCTCAATGTTCTGCACAGAATGATCAACAAGTCCACTTTTTACTTCACTGTGAAAGAGTCTAGTACTTCCAACACTTTGAGAAAACCAAGCGCTTCTAAAGGAATGTTTAGCAAGAAAGACATTTGCAGAAGATGATAGTCTTACAGAACAAGTCCAAGATTAGCTGCTTTCTCTGGGCCAGAATATTATGTTCAAGGACAGGATATGGGAATGGGATATAGTATTCTTTTATGGGCTGCTGGAAGAAATGCATTTGTCTTGATGGGGACTATGTTGAAAAATAGCTGAATGGTGCTAAAAGAAATAAAAAAACGACTAACCATTCAGCAACTCACTGTGTATCAGTGGCCATTTTTAACTTTCTTTTCTGATTGTCATCGTACATGGTTATGCTTATTTTGCCTTTTCTTGGCATCGTGGTAAATGTAATATATGCATTAAAAATGAAAGTTCAATGTGACTTGAGTAACAGGAGATAAAAAATTGTACAAGTTTGATGCTCACTATATATTTGTTAAGAATTTTTTTCTGTGGTATACCAGCATATAGAAGCAACAGAAATGTGGTTTCTTAGGAGACTGCTGAGAATTTCTTGGAAGGAAAAGAAATCAAACTAGGAAGTACTTGAAGAAGCCCACAAGGGCCGCTCGCTGTTAAAAACAATCAGGTAACGACAAATGCAGTTTTTGGGACACCTAAATAGACATAAAGGTCTTGAACATCTAGCTCTCACTGGCAAAATTGATGGTAAACGAGGCAGGGGGAGGCCCAGAGCAACTTACATGGAGAACCTAAACAGATGGGTAACGGGGAAAGATCAGTATAATGTAGCTTTTTTGTTAAAGCATCTGAGCGAAGGAAAGAATGGAGAACCATGATCGCCGATGTCCGACTCACAGATGTGGAACTTGATGATGATAATAATAATAATAATAATAGATAGCATTTGTATAGCGCATATCCCCGCTCAACAGCAGGCTCTATGCGCTTTACACTATATTATTACCCCAGCAGACCATAGAACACTCCGAAACATTCTC
>NW_004797524.1:152771-173790 GCF_000002075.1 Aplysia californica
GGGGGGATGGCTGGAGATACGTTATTTTTTTGAAAATATTGGAATGTAGCTGATATTTTACTCTTATCTTTGACTGTCGCAAGGGAAAATGTGGTTGCGTTTTTACATTTTATTTCTTCTTTTTTTTTTAGATAATAAAAGGATCATTGTTGTCAGCTCAATTTGAGTGTCTGGGAGCATCATAAGGTTTTTATTTGAGTTGCTAATAAGAATCTAACGGATTATTCCCCTCCCCACCCCTCTTCCGGCGTTTTTCACCCCCTCCCCTCCCCATCCACCCCTCTACACCCTGTCCTCTCCTCTTCACCCCCCCTCCTCACCCCCCTCCTCTTCACCCCCTCCTCCTCCCCTCCCAGGCTACCCCTTGGAGTGGGAAGACAAGGAGGAGAAGTACCCTCCCAACTTTGCGCGGCCCCTGGACGTTCTCATCGAGGCCAGCAACGGTGCGTCGGACTACGGCAACAAGTTTGGTGAGCCGGTGATCACGGGGTTCGCTCGCTCATGTGGGCTCGTGACGGCCGGCGGCGAGCGGAGGGAGTACGTCAAGCCAATCATGTTCAGCGGGGGTATCGGGATGCTGGACGGAGGTCATGTGACGAAAGACGTGCCCGAGAAATGTGAGGGAGTTGGCGTCATTGTTGAGAGATTACTTCTTATTTGTTCAATATTTTAAACTTATTACTAGCTTTTCTTCGGAACTGTTAACTTATTACTAGCTCTTTTTCAGTACTGTAAACTACACGCTTACTTTTGTTCAGTACTGTTAACTAACTGCTAGCTTTTGTTTGTATTTTTAGGCCGATTTGATGCAATTTTAGCCAAAATCTGCTCATGTGATAAGTTTTGTAACTTACTTGCCTTTTTTTCTTAGAGGGAAAGTTGACACCATTTAGAAGAAAAACAAAAAAAACCCAACTGTTTGATCAGTTTTGAGTTTTTGTTACTTACTTTTGTTTGTACTGAGGGAAAGTTGACATCCTGTAGAAAAAAACGGATCAATTTAGCTATTTACGTCTGTTTCTCAATTGAAGCAGAGATGATGCATTTGTAAAAAGACCCCTTTTTATGGGTCAGTTTTGCAATTCATTAAAGGTTGTTTGATGGGGGGGGAGGGGTGTGCTGGTAGGTCCTTTTTCTTTTCCTTTCTTGTGTCTGTCTTTTTGACTAACGAGTTGGTGGTTGGCGGGTGCTGTGGTGTGGTTTGCTCTATCGTCTTTATTTCCCACCTTCTTTTTTGTGTTTGTTACTCTCTTGTAACACATCTAATATTCGGCACTTAAATGACCTTATTGTGTTGCAAGTTCTGTGAAACTCTTGCGACCCCCCCCAAACCCCCCCCCCAAAAAACAAAAAACAAAAACAAACCCCAAGCGATTATTGTGTTAGTGTGCATCTCTTTCGACCTCAAATGAATGACCTGAAGCATCTGTCTGTTCCTTGTTCCAGCCATGGAAATTGTGAAGATCGGCGGCCCCGTGTATCGGATCGGCCTCGGGGGCGGGGCAGCATCCTCGGTGCAGGTGCAGGGAGACAACCAGGCGGCGCGCGACTTCAGCGCCGTGCAGCGTGGCGACGCGGAGATGGAGCAGAAGATGAACCGCGTCATTCGGGCGTGCGCCGAGCTGGGGGAGAAGAACCCGATCCGCAGCATCCACGACCAGGGGGCTGGAGGGAATGGTGCGTCCTACATGGTGGAGGAGTTCCCTCGAATACCCGCCCTGCTCGTTGCATTGGTCAATATTCCGCTATTTAGCGGATTTCCGCTATTTAGCGGATTTCCGCTACTGTCATTTCCTCTGCTAAACTGTTGAGCTGGGAGGGGCACCTCGCAGTAATGCGTCACCACTTTCTGTACATATTCAAGATTGTAAATATTTGGTAATTGACTCTTTTACTGGAAATTATCTTCCAAACCCTCAAATTGGTGTGAAATAACGTTGCTTTGATAAATTGATGGTTTTTATTTTGTCATTCTAGGGTTAAACAGTTTAATAATAATGGGTGTCTCGCGAAAATGGTCTTCTGTTGCGATCACGCGGAAAGGAAAGTTCCTCCTTTTTTGAAATTCTGAGTTGAGACCCATGTCATTGGCGAGATCGGTGGTTTGGTTCGGTTTAGTGGGTTGGGCTCGCCAGATATAATCCTTCATGGAGGGAAGAAACCTACCACAGTGGCACAAACCGAATGGAACAGATTATAACCGTAACTCTTTATATCCGGCAAGCCGCTCCCAGCGGCTCGCGGTCGGAACCGGTGAGCCGCGGGCACATTCCTTTACGACTTTGACATCAAATGACTTTTCGACAATTGCCGAAAACAGGTCTCTTTTACCGTAAGTTCATTCATTAGATGAAGAACTATCAAAATAGGTTTGGTAGTTCCGATTTTATGACCCATTTAATGATGTTTTTGTCATTTTTAGATTTACCTAAAAAAAAGGGCCCTGGCATAGTGGGTTTACCCCCCTCGGAGATAAAGAGTTACAAAACAAACACGTTTTTTTCAAGGCAGGGAGTGGGGCGATTCGTTTGAGGCAGGGGTCTATTTATAGTGTGCACTGGAACCGCCAGAAGCCAAACTTAACTGAACAGAACTGAACTGACCCTCTAACGGGCACTGCTTCAAAGCAAACTTACCACATACTCTGATGAAATTAGAGCCCGACAGTTTATTAGATTGTTGTTTTTTTTTAACCTAAGGAAGATTTGCATAAAATACCTATGTTTTCTTACATTCTGTTTCCATTGGTTGTGCACCATATATAGTAAATGATGGAAAAATACACATTTATATTTGCAATATTTGCAACTAATAAATGACATGAAAATGCACATGTACATATGCGTGTACTTGCAATGTGCCTCAATCTGTTTGTAACATTTTATTAATCTGCTGGGTTCTGCAAAATATTTTTCCCCCCTAAACTCTGATATATAGGGAGGATTCTGAGGAAAATTCTTACTTTTGTTCATGGAGGGGTTGGCAGGTCTGCCTTAGCGTGGTTTGGTTGGTGTGTACGATCGGGCCTACTGATGTTTTTGTGCCTGTTAGCTCAGTTGATGTCATGCTAGGCTAGAGTGTTGATGGCATGTTAAGCTCAGTCGATGTCATGCTAGGCTAGAGTGTTGATGGCATGTTAAGCTCAATCGATGTCATGCTAGGCTAGAGTGTTGATGGCATGTTAAGCTCAGTCGATGTCATGCTAGGCTAGAGTGTTGATGGCATGTTAAGCTCAGTCGATGTCATGCTAGGCTAGAGTGTTGATGGCATGTTAAGCTCAGTCGATGTCATGCTAGGCTAGAGTGTTGATGGCATGTTAAGCTCAGTCGATGTCATGCTAGGCTAGAGTGTTGATGGCATGTTAAGCTCAGTCGATGTCATGCTAGGCTAGAGTGTTGATGGCATGTTAAAAACTCCTAGATAAAAAAAAAAAAAAACCCAGAAGAACACAAAATTCTGGAGGATAGTGTTTTTACATGTATTTCTGTTTTTTGTATGGTTCAGGTAATGTACTGAAGGAGATAAATGTTTTTGCATATATTTCTCCGATGATAGTGTTTTTCCATGTATTTTTCTCTTTCTTGTACAGATCAGACAATAGTGTTTTTACATGTATTTCTCTGTTTCCTGTACGGTTCAGGCAATGAGCCGCAATGTGCTGAAGGAGATAGTGTTTTTACATGTATTTCTCCGATGATAGTGTTTTTACATGTATTTCTCTAATGATAGTGTTTTACATTTATTTCTCTGTTTCTTGTACTGTTCAGGCAGTTTTTACATGTATTTCTCTGTTTCTTCTATGATTCAGGCAATGTGCTGAAGGAGATCGTGGAGCCGGCCGGCGGGGTGATCCACGCGGATCGCTTCCAGCTGGGCGACCCGACCATCAGCGTGATGGAGCTGTGGGGAGCGGAGTACCAGGAGAGTAACGCGGCCTTGGTGCGCCACAGTGACCTGCCCTTGGTCACGGCTATCGGCCGGCGGGAGCGCTGCCCGGTCAGTCACGTTGGCACGGTGACAGGGACGGGCAGGGTGAGTAGACTCAGCAGATGTGTGTGTGTTGTGTGTGGGTATGTTAGTTGGTGTTTTTACGTCCCTGCTGACACTAGATAATTTAGGAGGTGAACTTCAGACTCTGCCTTGGTGGGTGGTTGGTGGGTGCTCTGGTGTGGTTTGCTTCTTCTTTCCTATCTCGTCCTTATCTCCCCTTCTTTTTTATGTTTGTTACTCTTTTGTAATACCTCTAATCTTCTGGCGCTCATATGACCTTATACAGTTTCGAGTGCCGTAAAACTCTTACTAAAACTGATCCTCTTGTCTCAATAAAAACATATTCTCTTTGTCATTGTCTTGTTGCAGATTCAGCTGGAGAACTTCAGCCGAGACGTGAAAGGTGGAGACAACGGCCGGAAGCCTGTTGACCTTGAGCTGGAACATGTCCTGGGCTCCATGCCTCGGAAGGTCAGATTGTCTCTCGAGGGGAGATCGGGGAATTCTGTCAAAAGAGTTTTTTTGTGTATACAGTCAGAATTGTATGAGACGGCCACCTTTTGTTGAAGAAAAACAGTACAGTGGTTCTTGTTGAAAAGTGGATGTCTTATACAGCAGTGTCATTATAATGTAAAAAAGGCGGGGGAGGTGAGGGGGAGGGGGTGGGGAGAAATAGGAAGTGCCTGTTTGTACAGGTGATCGTCTTATACAGTGACTGTTAGATCAGGTCTGACTGTATTTGGTCACGTTTAAGCACAAGGGGGCTATCCCGAAAAATGTTGTTTTGAGAAAATCGAAGATAAAGTTTTTGAATCCTTGTTTAGTTTCTTTAAAAGACGAGAAGAGTTTTTTCTATAACCAAACAAATACACACGCCATTGAAACCAAACTTCTCCTATAGGTAGGGCAATGTCCACTTTTGGTGTAGGTCAAGCTTTTTGAAAACCCCCGAAATCTGAGTTAGCCCACTTGTCCTTAAAAACGACCATTTGTAAATGATATTATGAGAAACCTAAAGCCCTGCTCACTCATCTATATTATATTATATGCTGTCATCTCCTTTATATTAAAAAGATTTTTAAAAAAATAAATGTATTTTCATGATGAGGAGAGTTAGCTGTGATGTGTTCTAGATTTTAAAAATGGCAGCGACAGGGGAGATACTGAATAATACATCTTTACTTTTTAGATTACCCCCCACCCCCCCCACCCCCCCATCCTTCCCCTAATGGCACCGCCTTTGAGTAATTAATAGTTGAAGTATGTTTCAGGGAACTTTTACTGTATTTTGCAGGTGGTTGGCGGGTGCTCTGGTGTGGTTTGCTCCTTCTTTCTTATCAAACATCTATCGTCATTATCTCCCCTCCTTCTTTTTTGTGTTTGTTGATCTCTTGTGACACCTCTAATCTTTGGCACTTTTATAACCTTATTGGGTTGCAAGTGCCTTAAAGCACTTACTAAAACAAAAACTCCCATGTTTAGGTGTTTGAGATGAAGAAGGTGAAGCAAGAATTCAGCCCTCTCGTGTACCCGGAGAAGCTGAGTGTTCGCGATGCCCTGACCAAAGTCTTGAGACTTCCCTCTGTCGCCAGCAAGCGCTACCTCACCAATAAGGTAATGGGGAAACATTAATGGATCTTTCTTCGTGAAACTCTGTAAGGAGGTATAGATCAATGTGAGGCAGCGTGGTGAAATCAGGCGCTCGTCAAAATAATGAAATCGAAGGAACTGGCATTTTTCTGCTGGTTTGGCAAATTTTATTGAATTTTTGTTTTTTGGCTCAACATCTTTTATGTCGATTAAAAAAAACATTTCTGTATTGATTTTATCGAATAATGTTGATTAAAGGCACCAAAAGTGTAAATTTTAAGTTTTTAAGGACTTTCAAGCTATGGAAGTGACCAAACTTTGGCGGCCATTTTCTCGCTAATTTTACCTCTGAAACAAGGCGACCCCACCTACTTCAATCGCAAATATCCTGACTTCTGTTCAAGTTAAAAGAGTATTTTTGTTTGTCCAAACAATGCAAATGAACAGGCTATAAGATGATAGCAATAACTGCACATGCCGAAAAATTGACGAGCGCCTGATTCCTCTGCGTCGTGACACATATTGTCACTTGAATGAACTCTGTCAGAAGGTATATTGTCACTTGAAGGAATCATTCATTGCAAAAGTCTGTCAGAAGGTATATTGTCACTTAAATGAATCATTAATTTCTTGACTCAGAACATTGCCTCTTCAGATCACATTTGCGGTCACCAGTATAGAAACTCTACATATTATCAGTTTGTAAATCAAAACAAAATGTTTAACTCAATTAGAGTGTAATTTCTTTTTGGCAGTTAAAATCTATTAGGACCTAATTAATTTGTGTACCCACAAATCATTATTAAGGTAAGGGAATAAAATGGCTGCTACAGATTATGTAGTAATCATTGCAGTGGCAGTTATATATGTGAGGCGTGCTGACAAAATGAGTTACTTCTCGCAATCCGCGAGTGGAGATATCGGCCGATAATCGAGATGGGGGTCAAAATTGTCGATGTTCTGCTAGGGTCATTTTCTTCAAGTTGAACATGTCTTTTATCATTTCACATTAATAAATTGCATAAATTCAGCCTTTAAAATGACTAAAATGGAGTGTTTTCAAGGCACCCTATTTCCAAAAAGTACTTTCTGAGCTTTAAAAAAGGTAAAAGTAAGTGCGTCTTTCTGACGCTCAAACGCAGTTATCCCAGAAGGAACCCCAACATATTTGGTATCAGTGTAAAGGTTTTGAAAAGCTGAAACAGCTAGTGGCTAACTCCTACCACACATTTTCAAAACCATCCAATGAGAACTCATTTTATATCGTAAACAATTTTGGGACTGACCCTATCAACTGCACGCTACGCGAAATGTGATTGGTCTCAATAGGGTCACATGGGCATTTTATACTGCTCAAGCTTCATGATTCCGCTTGGCATCGGTAGATCTAGACGCTAAGACGCTAAGCCGCTACCCATTCTTTCTTTCTCGATATCGCTGAAAGGTCCTGTGAAGCGTTTTTGCCGTTGTATTCTTGAATTTTGACCGTCAACATGGATCAATACGTGTCAGAAATGTTGAATTCTGCCAAGAAATGTGGGATGAACGAGGATGAGGCGAATCAGCTCTTGAATGAGTACTTCACAACTACTGCTGACGATGAAGACGAGCGCGATTCTGATTCTTCTTGTGGGGAGATGGACAGTGATGACGAGGATGGGAACTCTGTCTCATCACGAGGTAAGCAACTATGATGCCACTTGAAGGATTATGGTTTTATACAATGTTTTCAATCACTTTCATTAAGATCTAGATCTAGATTTCTAGATCTAGTATCTGTGAATGTAGGCTAATTCTAGATCTACATAAGTGTCTCGTTCTAGATTGTAGACCTAGATCTAGATCTAGATCTCTAGACTTAATTAGATCTAGATCTAGAGATCTAGACCTAGAATCTAGATTTCTAGATCTAGATTAGATCTAGATTCTAGTTTGTAAATAGATTACATGTTATACAGGGTGCCCACTACGGATGTGATCCGCCGATCGGGCCGATTGCCTCATAAACATACGTGTTTGTTTTCAGTTTCTGGCGATCGAGTCGGGCGATCGGCCCGATCCAGCTGTAGTGGGCACCCTGTATTAGAATCTAGCTTGGTCTAGATATCTAGATCTAGATTTCTTGTCTACTTATGATTTGTCAATCTTAATCAAACGTTTCACGTAAAGCTCATTTCAAATGAGTTTCTTATATGGGCTACTGAAGTATTACTACTTCCATCATTATTTTACATCGTTTACTTTTTTACGATGAGAAACCGAGCTGTCTGAAACCTGGCATTACGTTACCCTCACATCAAGAAGTAATTAGTGCAAAGATTCATTCCGAATGCTTTCAGTGAACTGAAAATAACTAGATGTTTTTATCTTGATCACCAGAGTCTGATACCTCTGATCCACCTCTGGTCCAAGTGGAACCGAGCGCTACATCCCCTGCAGCACAGGCCCTCGTTCCAACTGATGCGGAACTACGAGAAGAGGCGCTGGTAGCCCAGTTCAGCTGTGGGTGCAAGCAGATTAAGGCCGCCCCAAGTTCCCCTCTCGACAACAGACAAGGGTGTTGTGCCCAGTTCACTGTGCAAGAAATTGTGGACTTCAGATCGCAGTTTCGGTCTCTTCCAGGAGGTAAGCTAAAGTGAATGTGTAAATTCTTGTTTAAGTTTCTTGCCAAATGGCTTCCTATTTTCCTTTGACTTTATTGTGCAAGAAAGTGCCTTTAGACCCTGGAAGCAATTTTGTTTTTGAATTGTCACACACTCCACATTCCTTGAACTATGGCCCTTGGGAACGGACCTCTTTCCATTTTCGATTTGGTGTTTCATCTTAATTGCTGCATAAGATTTATGGGTTTATTGCTCCCTTGGTCCTGAACAAAAATGATTGTGTGCCATTTTTCTAGTCTGCCCTTTACATCTTGGTTTTCAAATGTGTAAACTTATAAATAGATTTTGAGGCAAACATCAGTCTGCTTTTTTTCTAAAGCTCAAGATAGGCCAAAAAAATCATCATAACTTAAAATAAACATTTTTTCAGTTTGGCGCTTTATATTCATATAATAGGTAATTGTGTTTAATTGTATTATAAATTAATTCTTTTCAGAGCATGAGAGGGACTGTGTGTTAATGGGCATGCTGTTGTGCCAACAAATGCAAAATGGACCAACCACGCAGTGCTCCAAGCAGAAGACCCAGATGAGTCGGAGGCAGTCCAGAACAAATACCCATGTACTGCTCAATCGTTTGGTGTGTCGTAAGACATTTCTCTTCCTGCTTGGGTGAGTGAAACTTAATCTCATTTAAACTACCGTATTAAAAATGTTTTTACTGCATATTTTAACTCCCACTCTTAATGATCAAATTTTTTTTTCGTAAAACTTTTAAATTTATGTTGGTGTCTTATTGCTTCCAACTTTGCAGAATTTCACAAAACAAGCTCACAAAGGTCAAGCAGCACCTCAAGGAAAATGGCTTGACAGTCAGGAAGAAGCAGAGTGGCGGCCGCAGCAACAACAGCAATGCCCTGACCACCGCCGAGGAGGACACCATTGTCCGATTCCTGCGTGGCTATGCCGAGGACAATGCCCTTGTTCTTCCTGGCAGGCTGCAGTCCTTCTCAATTGATGATGTGATGCTCCTTCCGTCTTCCCACACAAAGAACTTTGTTTTTGAGCGGTATTGCTCAGCCGCACGGTCTGCAGGTATTTACAACGGTTATATGAAAAATTATTCCATTTTGTCCATAAGTCTCTGTAGACTGATCGTATAATTCCTAGTGCCTTGTTTGATTTTGAGTTTTTTGCATTTAAGTTACCTCGTCTTCTCATTGAGAGCACAGCACAGTTTTACATGAATGGACAGTCCCATCTAAAACCTAGTTTCTGGGACCGCAGCCTTTTCCGGACTGCAGACATTATTTTAACAACATAATCACCTTCATTTCCTTCAAAGTACTACAGACTGGTTAGGGAACAGGTGGAGCTTTTATTTTTATTCATTGAATTTTCAAAATTATACATCTCTTTTGTGAGTGATTGGCGGGTGCTCTACCAGTGTGGTTTGCTCCTTTTTTCCTATAAAGCATGTTGTCATTATCTCTCCCTCTTCTTTTTTATGTTGTACACTACTCTCTAGTAACACCTCTAATCTTCAGCACTTGTACGATCTTTTTGTGATGCAAGTGCCATGAAACTCTTACGAAAGCTGCAAAAATATATCTTCACGTGATATGGACTCATAGTTCCTTTTCACTCTTTTCATGCAGGTTACAGACTTGTGTCTGTGTGGACCTTTAAGCGTGTGTGGAGGCGGGCCTTCCCTACTTTGCTGGTGGCCAGACCAATGACGGATCTCTGCTGGATCTGTCAGTCGAACAACCGGCTTATCCAGAGGTCTGGGCGCCTGTCGGTGGAAGAGAAAAGTGATCTTCTAGACCGCCAGGGACAACATCTGTTCGCTGTGACGCAGGAGCGTAGTTACTACAACAGTCTTGTGGATAGTGCACGGCTAGCAGCTGCCTCTCAAGGCATCTCCACTCTCGCTCCCCATGAGCAGAACAGCCGGGACATACCCATGCACTATTCATTTGACTACGCTCAGCAGGTGCACCTTCCCCATGACCCGATGCAGCCAGGGCCCATCTACTTTTTGGTCCCCCGTAAATGTGGCATCTTTGGGGTCAACTGCGAGGCCATCCCCCAGCAGATCAACTTCTTGGTTGATGAAGGTCTGTGTGCCAGTAAGGGGAGTAATGCAGTGATTTCTTACCTGCATTACTTCTTTACTCATTTTGGCTTGGGGGAACGGCATGTGCACCTGCACTGCGATAACTGTGCCGGTCAGAACAAGAATCAGTTCTTGTTGCAATACCTTGTCTGGCGAGTTCTGACCGGCCAGCACACGTCAGTGAGTCTTCACTTTTTGCTCCCGGGACACACCAAGTTTGCCCCAGACTGGTGTTTTGGCATCCTGAAAAAAAGCTTCAGACGCCAGTGTCAATTCTCTCCGGGAATTTAAATCTGTGGTGGACAATTCTACCAGGAAAGGAATCAACAGGGCCCAGCTTGTTGGGGAGGAGGACGGCACCCTGTACGTTCCCACCTACGACTGGCAAGCCTTTTTCAAGCCGTGGTCCAAGTCCTTTCCTGGTATCAAGAAACTTCAGCACTTTTTTTATTTCTGGAGAGAAGCCAGGATATGTAGCAGCAACGAGGAGTGTGGAGAGTGAGGTGGAGGAGGAGAGGTTGGTGTTGAACCCTGCCATTACGGCTTCCAGTGTGACTCTTCCTCCTGTGTTGTGTTCGCCAGGGCTCTCCAGGGACAGGCAGATGTATCTCTACAACAACATCCGTCAGTTTGTTTCTGATGAATGTAAGGACATTCTGTGCCCTCCACCCTCCCAGTAGTGTGTGTTAGTGTGTTTTCTCAGTGGGATTATTGACTGCTTCTCTCCAAGACAAGGTAAGACAAAATTTGTCTTGTGCTATTTTTTAAAAAATTCTCGTCATTCGTGTCTCTTTTTGTGACCCTCCTATTTCTTTATACTTTTCAACCTGTTTCCCCTTTCATGTCAGATTTATGTACAGTTGTTTGGAAGCTTGACTCTTTCTACTGTTTGTGGATTCTTTCTACTGTTTGTGTTTGCATGTCTTGATGCTAACATTATACTACTAACAGAATGAAAGCGGTTGTGGTGCATGCATACAAACAAACAGACAGACTGGCAAACACACACACATACACTCACACAAATACACAGTCTTACACATCTAAAAGCACCACATGTTGTACAGAACAGACAGTACCAAAAGTAATTTGAAGCAGTGCCATGGAGGTAATGATGAAAGGCTTCTGGGTTGGCAAAGTGTCGCGAATATTATCTTTAGGGTCTATCATATTAATGCCTACTGTGCTTAAAAAAATACTTAATGCATGAAAATGTTGTCTTATTTCAATGTGAAAATGCCTCCCCTGACTGAAAAATGACAAAACTTTTGTTTTTTGGCATGGTTGCTAAGGAGTTTTGTTCAATATGTGTTCAGAAACTTTGACCTCGATTTTCTCAAAACTGAACTTTTACATCTTCCCTCATTCAAACCTTCATATTTCGAAATTGAGAAACGATAGAAAGATAATTTTTTCACCAACTTGTAGGCCTTGAAAAGCCCTTTAATTTGATGTATATAAGTCCATATGTCCAAAATCCGAGAAGTAACTCATTTTGTCAGCACGCCTCACATATATATATTCAAAGGGTTTTGTGATATTCAATGTCCAAATATTTTTTTATTAATTGTTTTTGCAACATGACTTAATCAAACGCTAGAAATGTGCTAGAAATTGGGTCAACATACTTTGGTAATTTTGGTCTCATCTCGGCGGAATTTTCCATTCACACCCCATCATGTTCTATACCAAAATTTTCAGCATTATCTCCCCTACACCGTAAACCCGAGTGCGCATGAATACATCCATTTCTATAGCGACAGTATTCTTTGCGCATCTGCTACATGTCTGCTCACTGAGTTCCTTGTGTTTACTTCAAGCTTCAGCCTAAATGAAGACCATTGTCGGGCGTTTTTTTGTCTATTGAACATTGGAAATCGATTTTGCAATAAATCATTCAGTGTTATTGCTCGTGTGATGTGTTTTTAAAGGTAAATTAGACTGAAACACAACACAACTTCGTTTCGGACAAAGACTTCCGGTTTTGTTGTTGTGAGAGAAACGCCCCCTTTTCCGATCTCAGCTGGCCTAGTATCTCGACTTTCCTTCAATTACTATTCAAAGTGAGGAGCAACAAACAGTATTATAGTGTCAATTTGTGATTGAAAATTAATTCTGCATTCAAATTCGTAGTGTTAGTGTAAGAGGTGTCTTTCAGTGTGAATTGTACTGAAACATAGATCGAACGGACTACTGTGTTTTGGAAAAAGACTTCCGGGTTTGTGATAGTGATGGAGACGACAACTGATTCCAGTGAGGTGGCTGAACTTCTAAATTACGCAAATCAAGTTGGTCTCCGAGGACTTGTCTATGAAAACGCTCTTCGAGAAGTCATCAGTGATTATTTCGTTAGTTAAGGCTTGACAGACGATGAGTTGTGGACTCATCAGAAGATGAAGCTTTGTCGTCTGCTGACCAAGAGCCAATGCCCACATCAGCAAGTGCAAGTGTTCCTGCTGTATGTGGGATTCACGCACAAGCTGGGCCTTCTGGTAAGTATCTTAGTTCACCTTTTATCTTTTTTGTTTGGTCTGCTTGAATCTAATAAGATCTAGATCTATGCCTACTTGCTTCTAGTTCAATCTATCTGCTATGTCTAAGCCTAGGCCTCCTGATACGTGTTGATTTAGATCTACACTAGACTAGTAGTTGTATGCACAAACAAATTAATTACGATGTGACTTAGCACTAGTCACCTACTAAAATTAGTAAGAGGAATTTATGAATTAACTTAGTCGATGACGTATGCTGTGTTGTGTCTTAATAATAATTAGGCTTATTATTTTGAACAGCCCTATAATTATTTAGGCCTAATTAACATCTCAATTCCGTTTAATTTTTTTATATTAGATCTACCAAACTGTTGAATCTGTCTATACGTTTGTGTGGTAGAGATTTTATGGCACTTGCGGCAGTTTAGGTCAGGCCCAAAATATTATATATAACGTGCCTAGGATTAGAGTTACTGACTTATATTGAAAAGAAGGGAGGATAGCTAAGGACAAAAGTAAAATACATGTAGGTTACTGGTTGTGAGAGAAGAAGCAAAGCTCACTGGAGCGCCCACCAGCAAACTGCATCACCTAGTATTTTTTTCTCTTTTTACTCATCTTGTCAGAAGATACATAATTTTGATTTACTTGTTGAACGAACATTCCATACAGAGACTTATTATTTTTCTTTTCTTTATCTTTTCTCTGCAAAGATGGTGGTGAAGAAGATGAACCATATACTAGCGTCATTGAAGATCTCACCCCAGTGATTCAAGAATTTAGGCCTACCGCACCCGAGCATCAAGAGGCAGGTGAGTGGCAGCCATGTACCTGTAAACGGTTCAACGGTCAGCCATGCTTCTCACGCTACACCAAAGAGGAGATTGAGTCTTGCCGCTTGAGCTTCATGAGCCTGACCAAAGAGGAGTTGGATGTGGCCATCATGGCCAAGATACAAGTCTGTATCCACCTGGGCTCAGAAACACAACGCACAAAGAAGGCACAGACACCTCGCCAGCAACAACAGGTAGTGTACATGCATCATGGACACGAGATATGTAGGCCATTTTTTTTGTATCTTCACCATATTGGTGAAAGGAAATTAAGAAATTTGTATGTCCAATACAAAACGTCTGGGGTGGAGGCCAGAGTGCACAAACTGACAAAACGACAACCATTGCATGCTTTGTCATGGGAGACGATTCAGTTTGTGTACAATTTCATTTTGAATATGGCTGAAACCCATGCTATTATTCTTCCAGGCAGAACACCGTATACCTGGAACACAGACTGTAAACTTCTGCCAACATAAGTTTGTGTATGTACATGTGCATGATGGTGGTGGGTGTGTGGTGGGTGTTACAGAAGGTTGTCTGTAGGCGGGCTTGCCATGCGGTGTTCCTTCCCAGTTCCCAGACCAAAGGCAGAATGAAAGTTGGCGCCGAACTTTCGCAATAAATAGGCAAAAAATCACGAGACCGGAAGCCGGAAACTGTTCGGAGAAATAGTCACTTCGAAAATGTTATTCGGACTCAAGTCCGAATAAAGACGGCCGATCCAATCAATAGATCTAGATCTAGATTCTAGATTTAGAAAATCTAGGCCTACCTTTTGAGTTTTTTGTGCAAATCTAATCTAGATCTAGATCTAGATCTAGAGTCAATTTAGGTCAAACCGGACAGCGGCTCAAACCGGCCACGACCCGCACTGATGTTTATTTTCGTTTCGTTTACCCTTGTCTACTGTTGCATAATTTTGAATTCGTGCCGAAGTCGTCTGCTAAGGTACTTCCGTCCCATGAGGGAGTCCCTATCTTTTTGTTTGGTCAGCAAGGGTCAAGTTTCGGCGCAGATTCACCAAAAACGTAAGTCTCTCCCCCATGCTTGTGGGTTACGATGAATGAAAGGAAGTTGTTAGCTAAGGCGGGATGGTTTTTATTACGATAGCTTCCGGGTCAACTGCGAGTTCAAAAGTCAAGATTGGAATGTCGGAAGACTGTGCGAATCACTGGGCGGTGTTCCCCTTTCATTTTAACCCCATAGTAGGGTGGCTGGTTTGAGAAAGCACAATTTTCGTGATTTTGCTCAAACCGGCCGGGTAGATTTTCTTGTGCTTAAAGAGTATTTGACATATTATAGAGCTAAGAATAAATGTTTGCAGGGGTTGTTAGCACAATACAATGTGAATATGTGTGTGTGCATGCATGCGTGTGTGAGAGTGAGTATTAACGTCTTGATATAGATCTAGTTGCGTGCGTGAGTGATGTATTTTATGTTTGAGTGACTAGTGTTTGTGTGTGTGTGTGTCCGTGTACGTTTGTGTAGTGTGTACGGTGGTATGCTGGTATGGTGTGTATGTACGTATGTAGATTCTGTATGAAGATTTATGTATATATATATATATATATATATATATATATATATATATATATATATATATATATATATATATGTGTGTGTATGTTTGTGTTTGTGTGTGTGTGTGTGTGTGTGTGTGTGTGTGTGTGTGTATGTGTGTGTGTGTGTGTGTGTGTGTGTGTGTGTGTGACTGCGTTTTGGGCACGTTTGAGCTTTAAAAAATGGTTTATTAATCTCTACAATTATGTTGTTACAGGTGACAGCAATGACTAAGCCCAAAGGACCAGCAGGCAAATATAGCCAGTCCAGCGTTGAGAAGGCATTAGATGCCATACAGTCTAAATCTCTGTCTATTAGACAGGCCGCCCAGACTTACGGAGTACCTAGGTCCACTCTAATGGACAAACTCTCTGGGAAGTACCCAGTCAAGAGAGTGGCTCACACGGTCTTGACAGAGGAGGAGGAGACCAAGCTGGTCAAGTGGGTTGTGGCCTGTGCCCGCCTTGGTGACGGTAAAGATCGGGAACAGTTATGCCGAGCAGTTCAAGGAATCCTCAACTCAGAGGGAAGACAGACAAAGTTCACCAACAATAAACCTGGATTCTGTTGGTACAAAGCTTTCATGGAGAAGCATGAGGACATCATCAGGGAGAGGAAAGCCATGGTCCTTGGCGAGCAACGAGCCCAGGTAAGCAAAATAATAATAATAATAATAATCTTTGTTTGAGTAAAGAGAAGCACAGCAACACAACAATGGTCATTTGGTGCCGACGCAGACCTGCAAATTCTCTTTCATCCTTGATGGGGCCTTAATGAAACATAGCAGGCCTACTAAGCACTTTTTAAACAGACACATTCAGTTTAGAATTTTAAATAATAAAATGTAAAACAAACAATCAAGCTGATTGTTTTAAAATCGTCCCAAAAAGGGTATAAAATCACACAAGACAGGAACTTTTAAACAAACTACAAGCACCTTTCTGTACAGTATCACTTCAATTGAAGCTGTCACAAAACGGCATTCTATAAATGGCACATTAAGGGTGTGTTTAACGGTTTCCTCAGGTAACAGAAAGGAAAATTCGAGGGTGGTTTGACCACACAAAGAAAGTCCTCCTCGACGATGGCATCAATGTGGAAGAAATTCCACCAGAAAACATCTTCAATTTTAATGAAACAGGCTTTCCATTCTTCATTGGGGGGTGTACGATCATTTCGGACATTCAGTCCAAGCACCCATACCAGCATGGTTCAGACTCCAAGAAACAGGTCACCGTGCTGGGATGCATCTCTGCTTCTGGGAAAGTCCTAAAGCCCACCATCATCTTCCCAGGGGCAAGGTGGAACTGGCATCCATGGGAGGAGTTTGATGTAGACTACGCGCTGACACCCAACGGCTGGATAAACAGCAGCACATTTATGAAATGGCTGCAGTACACTTTTTTTCCTGCAGTAGACCACCTCCAGCGACCCGTGGTACTATTCATCGATGGACATTCAAGTCACATCAGCAGAGATGTCTATAATTTTTGCCAGACACACCATATTACTATCTATGTCTTGCCATCCCACTCATCCCACATCATCCAGCCTCTGGATCTGGTCTTTTATGGGTCCCTGAAACAGGAGTGGAAACTCGCCGTGAGGGACTACAAAGCCATTTCCAGATTTGCACAAGTCACTAAGCAAACATTTACAACTGTGTTCGCTGATGCCTGGAAGAGAGCGTACAGTCCAGAAAAAGTAGTGAATGCATTCAGGACATCGGGCTTGTGTCCATGGAATCCCGATGCACCCGACTATAGCAAATGCGAAGCAAGTGCTCTTTACGCAAGTGAAACGATGCCATCTGCTGACACCATCATTGAGGCCACCAGCCAAGAAGACCCTGATCGAGTTTGCTCACCCCCTGTCACTCCATCATCGCCAGATCTCGGAACAGATGCTCTACCCCCTGCCGCTCCATCATCGCCAGATCTTGGAACAGATGTTCTACCCCCTGCCGCTCCATCATCGCCAGATCTTGGAACAGATGTTCTACCCCCTGCCGCTCCATCATCGCCAGATCTAGGAACAGATGTTCTACCCCCTGCCACTCCATCATCGCCAGATCTAGGAACAGATGTTCTACCCCCTGCCGCTCCATCATCGCCAGATCTAGGAACAGATGTTCTACCCCCTGCCGCTCCATCATCGCCAGATCTAGGAACAGATGTTCTACCCCCTGCCACTCCATCATCGCCAGATCTAGGAACAGATGTTCTATCCCCTGCCACTCCATCATCGCCAGATCTAGGAACAGATGTTCTACGCCCTGCCGCTCCATCATCGCCAGATCTAGGAACAGATGTTCTACGCCCTGCTGCTCCATCATCGCCAAATCTTGGAACAGATGTACTCCTACCCCCTGCAACTCCTTCATCATCACATGTTGGAACAGATGTTCTCCTACCCCCTGCAACTCCTTCATCAGCAGGTGTTAGCACAGAAGTTTCCGCCTCAACAGCCGGATCGTCAGTGACACCAACTCGACCAGCAAGCATCAGGGATGAGTCAAATGTTGCATTCCACCTCTATCCCAACTCATTGACCATATCCTCGCTAGCGGCTGGACATCTGTGGATATGTCCAATATCCGTCGCCGCCAATTTGCAAATATTTCAGCTACAGCGTCTGAGCCGGAGTACGGCAGATACCTAGAGCTATGGAACAAAGTCGTCCCTCCGTGCACTTTCGACAACCTCCCCATACCCACTTCCTCTCAACGGAAGTCCACGAAAGCCCCACGTATTCAGCCCCCTTCGTATGTCTCGCACATATCGTTCAAAGAGTTTTACGACAAGAAAGAAAAGGATGAGGCTGCAAAGAAGAAGGCGCAGGAGGAGAGAAAAGCAGAGATGAAGAAGAAGAAGGAAGAAAATATCAAGAAGAAGATGGAAGAAAAGGAAAAGAAGCGATTGGAGAGAGAAAAGGAAAAGGCTGAAAAGTTGAAGGAGAAGAAACGGACGGAGGAGTTGAGGAAAGGGAAGGGCAAAAGCAAGGGGAAGAAGAGAAAGCTGGATGAGTCTAGTTCAGATGAAGAGGATGATGTTGTGTATGATGACAGGTCTGATGTGGATGTTGACTTATTTTGCATGGGAATGGATGATGTTGATGAAAGTGTTTGTGCTGTATGTGGTAGTGACTGCGATCTAGATGGTTGGATTGGGTGCGAGTTTGGACGATGGTACCACAAAAGTTGTACGGGTGAGGAGAAGGAAAAGATTTTGGGTATGAGTGAGGAAGAGATGAGTGAGTTCAAATTTGTGTGTAATGTATGTGTGCAGTGAGAGACAGAAGATGCTTTCCCTTTGTTGTTGGCTTTTTTTACTTTAATCCTTTACGTCCATCATTTTTCTGTTGGAATTCTGTTTAAGTTTAATAAAGTTTGAATTTTGACTTGACTTGGAACTGTTTGTGACATAAAATTGTTTGATTGGCTGTGTGAGAGACTTATAACTTAAATTCTAACAACCTCCTAAAATCAAACTGCCTGGTACATCTCAATCTAGATCTAGATTTCTAGATCTATACTGAAACAGGATTTGAACCCAGGAATTGACAAAGCCTGGGCAGAAGGGTTGCCTACTACGATAGATCCACTTGGTGACTTGGTGCTGACAGCTGAATAACTAAATGGGAGTGTATACAGACCCGGTAACCGGGAATAAAGTCACAAAGTATACAGACCCGGTAGGGGAACTCTTTTGTGATTTCGGAAACTTTCAGCACCCTCTTGGCTCAGGGTAGAACTAGGTTCTTCTAGATCTATGGCCTAGGTCTAGATCTAGACAGACAGATATAAATCATTGATCTAGTTTCGAGGCTAGCCTAGATCTAGACTGTAGATCTAGATCTAGATTCTAGATCTAAAACTAAATGAAGATTGTGGATGTCTTTTCGATGAACGATCGTTTTTCCCCTGTTATGGAGTTAGAGGAATCACAATTTGAAGAAAAGAACAATGTCATAATTTCAATCGAGCAGTCTCTCTCTCTCTCTCTCTCTCTCTCTCTCTCTCTCTCTCTCTGTATTGCTCGCATTCTTTTTTTCTTTGTTTGTCTCTGTCTTTCGTTCCTTCCTGCCAACTGGCAGACATGTCATATTATATACATTTTGCTAGCACTTCCCCCTGCGCGCTCTCCCTCTCTCTCTCTCTCTTTAACTCACACACACACACACACACACACACACACACACACTACCGGGTCTGGGCGCTGAAACCCTCCGAAATCACAAAAGACAAAGAGTTCCCCTACCGGGTCTGTATACTTTGTGACTTTGTTCCCGGTTACCGGGTCTGTATACACTTCGTAACTAAATACACCCAAGAATGAGCTGGTGATCACTTAAATATGGGATTAAACAAAGGAAAATAGTATTTTCCTTCACCAAGGACAGTGGCCGGTTTGAGCAAATGGCTGGCCAGTTTGAGCTCAAAGGTGTCAAGAGTGGCCGGTTTGAGCAAAATGTGACCACAAACAATTTATGTGTATCATCGGGATAATATTTAAAGGGTACACAAATTGCTGGTTCACCTCAAACAGGCCACCTTTGACGTTTATTTTGCCATATTCCACTTCGCAATCAGTCGTATTTTTGGCCCACAGCCTTGTTTTTATCATTACAGACAGCTCAAATAGCGTAGGCGTAGGGTAAGAGCTTACTGTCCGGTTTTACCTAAATTGACTCTAGATCTAGATTCTAGATCTAGATTTAGAAAATCTAGGCCTACCTTTTGAGTTTTTTGTGCAAATCTACCTGAGTGATGGTGAATCCTGTGCTCCTGCTCCCATATTGCCATTGCTCCTTTGCGATCGCCGCAAGATGAATGCTCTGACAGCCGCCAGTTTGCGCAGCAGCTCTGTCGTTGTCATAAATTTAGATCTAGAATCTAGTTGTACTTGGCTAGACCTAGACTAGATCTGGAATAGAATCATGCATGTTGAATCTAAATCATCGTGGTCTGGGCCTTATTTCAACAAGGCAATTGTAAACAGCACGACATAAATAAACAAGGCCATGCTGCATGCATGGTGCTTGCTTGACTTGAATGTCAGTCAAACAACGCCGCCCGCCATCCGGAAGTCCGGAAGAGGCCAGCTGGGCATTCCATGCCCAAAATCATTCGCAGAATTCTTTTTCATTTCAAGGACCGAAGACAGGGTCAAGGACCTTAAAGATCTTCTATAACCTCCTTGTCCTCCGTCGATCAAGTGCGTGTGTATGAGAATGTGGCCTATTTGAGAAAACAGTGCAAACAGCGTAATAAGTTAAGAGCAAAAACGTAGTTGAGCCCCCAATTTAACTTCCACTCAGGCTCTTTGACTACTAGGCCTAAAGTACAGCTCAAAATTCTTCCCTGTGCTATATTTAACCCCTTGTTAACCATATCTGTATTCTGTACGTCGTGTTTGCTGGCAGGGGGGGGGGGAACATTTCAAAATCCAATTAGAATTGTGAGACACGTGCTAGGAATCCTTTTGAAGCTTGCCGCACTAATTTAGAAATAAATATCGCAGGTAAAAACTGATTTTATTTTTGGAATCGAGTATAAAAAGAAACAAAGTGGAGGGGGCTCTCGTGGCCTAGAGAATCATTGGCCTAGAGGTTAAGGTGTTGGCCTCTCATTCAAAGGTCCCGGGTTCGAATCCGGGTAGCGACCAAACATTTTTCTTCTTTAAAATTGTCTCCTTTCACCTCCTTTCCTGCTCTTTAGCAATGTTCTGTTGTCTGCTTTCATTTCCACTTTCTGCCCCCACCCCTCACCTCCTTTGCCCCCTCCTCTGGGCTCCTTACTCTTTCTGCAGCCTTTCTACTGTTACTCCTT